>NW_015150656.1:283686-284335 GCF_000732505.1 Cyprinodon variegatus
CGGAGGCAGCAGTCTAAGCAGAGATGCCCAGACTTCCCGATCCACACATACTTCCTCCTGCTCTAGGGGGACATCCTAGGCAACACCAGGCCATAGTCATAGTCCCTCCTGCATATCATGGGCCTTTCACGAGGCCTCCTCCCAATAGGACAGCGGTCCCCAACCACCGGGCTGCGGACCGGTACCGGTCCGTCTGTGATTTTTACCGGGTCGCACAAGCAGGATTTTGTGCGGTTACAGCGACCAAAACAAAGCTACGGAGCAGACAGGACATTAGGAGAATGTTTCGGAGAAACAAGCTCAGGGCTCTCACCGATTCAACATAATGGTGAGTTTTATTTTTATGCTGTTCGTATTTGATTTTATGCCAGTCTTATCATTTTTATTTGATTGTATTTACCCCGCACACTTTAAAGGCCGGTGCGTGAAAAAATTGCCTAACATACAGTGGGGCAAAAAAGTATTCAGTCAGCCACCAATAGTGCAAGTTCTCCCACTTAAAAAGATGAGAGAGGCCGGTAATTTTCATCATAGATATACCTCAACTATGAGAGACAAAATGAGGAAAAAAAATCCAGAAAATCACATTGTCTGATTTTTAAAGAATTTATTTGCAAAATATGGTGGAAAATATCTATTTGGTCAGTTA
>NW_015150656.1:285835-310241 GCF_000732505.1 Cyprinodon variegatus
GTCATTACCCAGATCTCATGACCGTAGGTGAGGTTGGGAACGTAGATTGATCGGTAAATCGAGGGCTTTGCCCTTCGACTCAGCTATCTCTTCCCTATGACAGTCCAATACAGCGACCGGATCACTACACTACACTTGATCTTAGCCAAAAGGCAGAGAAGCGATATCACTGCCAATGCTGCACCGATCTGTCTATCAATCTCACGCTCCATCTGTCCCTCATTCGTGAACAAGACTCCAAGATACTTCAACTCCTCCACTTCAGACCACCTTTCTCCGTTGAAGAACCATGGGCTCGGATTTGGAGGTGCCGATCCTCATTGTGAAACAGTTAATAATAAATAAAGAGAAGCCAAACTAATGTCTTCAACTTTAACATAAATCCTTTCTTTGTTTTCACTCAAAATTCATGTACTGGATTAACAGTTCGATCATCATGTTGAAAAGTGGTAAGAAAAAAAAAACCTTTGTTTAATAGTTACGGCTTCATATTGTGCATCTCAGCCACTTTTAACAGCAAAAAAAAAAAAAAAAAGAGAAGAAAGTCTCCACCCCTACTCTCACGCCATTTCCTCAGAAGAATACAAGTGGCTAAAAGTCCAGACAATGGCCCCAGAAACATAATCAGGGCACAATGACTTGTTAACAACTGAAGTAAATGTGAAGTGACGGGGAGCACTTTCCATAAGCGTGTGTGTGGGTCTTCACATAAACAAGCCTTTGTTCAAACAACAGCACTTAATGCAAATGAGGAGGCCCAGAGCTGGGCCAGATTCAGCGTAGGCGCTGCAGAGGACCCGGAGATCAACAGTCCTCATTTACCCCGGCCACACACAAAAACGCACACACCAGCTGAACCAAAATGTTCATTCGCTGAGTCACAGCCCTAAAACAGACACATAAAAAAAAAATATGCACACAAAGTGTTTAAAATAATCATTTAATGTTAGAACTTAAGGCCAGGGTTGAGTTTCTTCCAGAATAAACATGTTTCTTCCGGACAAAGGGAAAAAAAACTGGAAGAAAGTTGTTTTTTTTTTCCTTTTCTTCCAGAAGAAACTGGGAGAAAGTCCAGTAATAGAGCATATTTAGGAGAAATTAGGAATTAAATATAAACTATTGGATACAAAAATTGCTACATAACAAGATGTTGAAACACTGCACCTGAGAAACCCATCAAGGAATTATAAGTAATAATTTACTAATTGCCTTTAAATGGTAAGAAAACGCTTTCTTGCCTACTTAGATTACACCAGCTGCTTTCATTTTTCTTTAATTTCTTCTGTTATTAATGCCCCCAGACCACCCCCGTTTATAGATATTGAACCCCACCTCAGAGTTATTACTGGATTTAGTTTGCTTAAAGCTAATTTTTTACCAAAAGAAAGAAAGCATTCCATTCAATTTGACCTTCCAAGTTTCCTCCGGAAGACACTAGTTGAAACCGTTTCTTCCGGCTGGAAAATAAACATGGAAAAATCCCGGAGAAAAAAGCCATCCAGAAGAAACTTCCAACCCTGCATCAGGCATCATAACTTAGAAATGAAAAGCTCTGCATTTAATGAGGAAAGATGAACAGAAAGTCAAAAAATTTCTATCCTCCAGTCAAATCTCTGTAAGCTAAAGGCTTTAGCTTTTAGCTTATGAACAGAGGCCCTGAAGTGCAAACCTGGTCGGCAAATCTTTGAACACAACTACAAAAAAAAAAAAAATGCAACAACATATCAAAAATGCGTATTCAAAAGCACAATGATATTACCTTAAAACACGAGAGCTCTCTGATTGGATTACAGCACTGGAGGGCTTTTAAATTGGAAGTTATTCAGCTTATAGCCGCTCATTCAAAGTTTGAACTGAAATATCTAAATGACTTCCAGTTTAACCCTATAATGCCAAATGTATCGTATTTGATACATACGGTTTCTGAAATGTTTTGCGACACCTTTTGCATAATTTCATGGTAAAAACTTTGCGCAAAATCCTATTGTACACAATCAGATACACCTGATAACAAAGGGCAGAAGACTACACAAAAAAATTATCTTGAGTTATCGCATAGTAGTAAATTATTAATATCAAAAATGTATTTTTTTTCTTTTTACATATTTTGTTAAAAAGCCAAATAAGGACTTCAAACAAAAAAAAAAAGTAATTTTCTGTTTTGTTTAATTCTTGGATCGGGCTTTAAAGGGTTAAAAGCCAAACGGAGCCGTCGTTCATTCAGTGAGGTCTCAGGTTTCCCACTAATATCCAACTCTTCCTGGCAGGTTAATTGTGTTTCTGAATATGTTTTTTTTTTTTTATAGTTGTGTTTAAAGATTTGTCAATGTGGTTTGCCCTTCAGGGCCACCGTAGTCATGTGAGGTAAAATAAATTATTCAACAAATCTGTCTCCACATTATCTTAAGAGGATTAATTCATTTAAGAAAAAAGTAAAAAACGACCTCAAAAGTGGATCAAGCTTTCCTAATGTGACACTTATAAATGTCCGTAAAGAACATTGATGGAAATGCGTCTATTTTAAGAAATGACACAATTTTTGCTCCGGTTTATTTGCTTGAGATTTTAAGCCGTCACGAAAGCTGCAGGATATGGAAATGTTAGCAGCCTTTTGAGAATCCGAGTTAAGTAAAATTTAGTTTTCAATAATGTTAAGATAAACTATAATATGCTAATGTCCAGTTTAAAATGTCAACTCTATATAATTTTGTATTTGAAATAGGAAAAACTCTTATTTAAAACTGCTTTCCGACTCACACAGTGTGACATCCCCTCTACACTGTAACTACTGACTGCTGACACGGTAATGACAAAAAAACAGGGTTTTGACAATGCTATTTATTCTGGAGAATTTGGAACTGGATGAAACTGGTCTTGGTTAAAGATTAGATGAAGTAGATACTGAAAGTGATCTAAAATGAGGGCGGTGTTGGTGCAGTGGGAGCCATGTTCAAGGGCCTCAGTCCACAATGTGGTCATCCTGGGTTGGGGTTCATCACCATGCCTTTCTTGTCTCACTCAACCTCCATTTACTGTCAGCATGCTGTCAAAAATAGAAATCCCTCGTTCCAAAAACAAAAAAAACAAACAAAAAAAAAACAACCTGAAGCTTAAGGGAAGTCGCTATCATCCATCTCACTTATACAGAAAACCCCAGAGGAATAATTCATTTCAAACCAGTGTACAATTATCATTTAAAAAAAGAAACAATACAGCAAAATGCAACGGATCTAAAATCCCAATGATAATTTTACTTTCTATTCTAAATACAGAAGTTTTTTTTTTGTTTTATTATGAAAATAAAACAAAAAACTTGCCAATCACCTACAAGAAAAAAAGGTAACCAGGTAACCTGACGTCTCAGGTCAGGAGGGCGGGCAGTAGATGGCTCCACTAACATTTTGATTTATTGGCTCTAGTAAACAAGTTTGAAAAGGTTCTTAAACAATGAGGTCCGGTCAGACCTGTGGATTTATTGAATGATTACAGATTACTAATTCAATATAGAATCAATCAATACAACTAATTTATCTTCTAGAGGGTGGACATAGTAGAACGAGAGCTTGAAAGATTGGCGCTCTCAGTCCTGTCTGCTTGTTTATTGCTTTAACTGGTTTTCAGAGGCCATTGTAACATTTTATGACGGAATGATGCCGTGGACTTTGGTAGGACAGTTTCTCACACCTTTTTTTAAAAGCGAGGGTAACCTTAGAGTTCATGTATGCACACCATAAACCAATCCTGCATGACCATCCCGCTTTAGAGACAGAAATCCTAATGGAGATGATATTTCCAAACCAGTAAACATCAGAAAACTTAAATCCTAAATCTGTAACGTTTTAAACAATATAAGGTTAATAGTAAAGATTCAGAGCAGGTCTAGCTGAGAATTGGCCTGAATTTTGGACATTTAAAAACACCACAAAATATTTTGTAACAGTTAGACCAGTTAAGATTTAAACTAGATTTAACATTTGGCCCATTCCAGCTGTGTTTAAACATCATCAGCTGATTAGGACCCCTTTTAATACCTGATATTGCTTAAACCTTGATTAACAGGCAAACATTGGGCCAGCTGGTTAATGGGATCTGATTTCTGTGTTTTGCCATAGAGTCACAAGCTTTAATTGTCCCCATTTCATACCAGAGATGGCCGGGAGTAAAATGATAAGATAAAGACAAAAAAACATGGATCCCTTCCTTCTGTTTCTAACATCTCACTGTGTGAGCAGTAGTCCTCTTTATTCACACTCTTAAGAAGTCTGCCGGCCTCAAACATCCATCAGCCACTCGGTCGCAGAAGAAGAGGCTGAATCGGAGGACTCTCAAATGGACTGGGATGAAGCCTGTGAGGCCGCCTGAGGGTCTGGTAATCCCCCTGATAATTTGTGCCCTCTTGACATGGGGGAGGGGTTTATTATTGTTTTACATGATTTCACTGTACCATGTCGGCCCAGCTGCTGTGCGCAAGATCTGCACATTAAGTAGGTCAGCATTACAGGGGCGACAAAGCTTAACCCCATTCTGCTTCAATGTCAGCTATTGGCTGCTAGATGTGTGACACCAGAGGAGACAGTGGCAAACATCCCCACTGGAGCATGGAAGGGGCAACTACTGTACCCACACAGGGGGTCAATGGTTGAGGCAACCCTGCAGGGTTGTTCATGGGCCAGCATCATTCCTGAGAGGGTCTGTTGAACAAATAAAGGTTGTTCTGACTCACATCAGCCTTCAGTAGCCTGAACTCAAGCATGGACATGTTCAAGCACGTACACAAGGAGCCAGTTCTGAGGTTAAAGGTCGAGAACATTCCAATTCAAGCTGTGGGGGAAAAGATCATACATCAACAAATCCTGAAAAACTGCATCCATGTTATTCGTTGGAGGTACGATATTGTTTGCAATAAGTGAACCAGGAAGTAATGGAGTTGAGCAAGCCGGCATTTCCATAGCAGAGGTGTGAAAAACAGCTAAACTCAAGATTAAAAGCGCTGTGCCTGATCCTCTAGTTTAGACCCATGAGCGAGGAGAAGTTTGATTTGAAATGTAAGCCCCGCCCCGAACCTTCTACCACTGAGAAACGTTACTCCCACTTCATGTGTAGGTGAAGGCATGTGCATCTTGTAATAACAGTGATCAAGAAGGACTAAAGCCAGTCTTGAGTCCCAATTCAGGTCAAGGCGATCCTGCTAAGCTTGAGTAGGTTGGTCCAAGATTTACACTAGTTCTGTTCCTTCTTTGGTCATTCTTGTGTTTCAGCTCTCTTTGGCTGAATCCCAAACAGGCCCCCAAACACTAATCCTTAAGCACTGACCCTCTGTTTGTGCTTTCCCTCGGAGGGTCAGTCATACCAAACCACGTGGTTTACTGCATCTTTGTCACACTGACAGAAAATTACAAGTTAGGAAGAAGAAGAAAGGTGTACTTATTTGCTAAAAATGAAGGTCCGCTATGAAGAAATTTTATTTGAGTGGATAGATTTACTTTTAACAAAATGTCAAATGTTTGATGTCATGTTAACATGTGCCACAGATCTACAGCCACGCATATGTGGCATCACTGTGTTGTCATAGAAACGACAGCTTTCCCTTTCCATTGAAGGGAAGAGGCTGTCTCATTCACCTTTAAACACACAGCGGTCACCTACAATTCCCGAGAGGTGCACCAGAGTGTCTGTGGAAGGGGCAGAGGCACATTTGCATTGACTGCGACTCACACGCAGACGACCTGGTTTCTGAGCATAAACCAGCCTTTAAATTGTGAAAAAAGCACAAAAACATTGATGCGGAGCGGGTTAAGAGACGAGTGAGATTTGGAATAAAATATGAATGATGGAGTTTATTGAAGCCGAAGCCCAATAGTTCAGACATGATTAAAAACTGCCAGCAGATGGCGATGACATAAAACAAGATTTATGTCTGCTTATCCTGTGCAAAAGCTCTTTTTAGGCCCGAAAAGGACAAAGTAAACATTTAGCATATATTATAAAGCTTATAGTTAGAGAGGCTCAAGTTATCTTGAGCTATCTCTAGTTGTGCTGCTATAGGCCTAGACTGCTGGAGGACATAGGGACCCCTTTTTCATCATCCTGCTTCATTCTATCTCTAATGTTATCCTCTCTCTGCTTTTTCTCATAGTAGCTTCATCTGGTATTTTCCTGTTTGGCTATGACTCCATCCTGAAGAAAAATATCAGCTGTGCTGCTGCCATCAACTAGTCTGGGTGCCAGTCCGAACTTAGTCCCGCCCACAAGGTTTGAGTTCGGGGACGTTCGGTCTGGCTCTGCTCCATAGTAGCGCAAGTATTATCGCCCACTGTCAGGCGATCCAATCAAATTGTCAGGGCGGGCTTTATACGATGATGGACAGATGATCAAGAGTAACGTAATCAACCACGTGACCAAAGCGCGCTTGGGTGACAACAATAATGGCTGCCGCTGGAGAGTTTGGGTGAGTAGATTCTGCTATTAGGTCTGTTCTAGAAGATATCGACAGCAAATTAATTTTAAAAGAGGAACAGAGAAACGCGATCAAGGCTCATCTTCTTATTCTAGGCATGAAACTGCACGCTCTGATTTTTGTGGACAACAACTATGCCTCGCTTAACATACGTCACGCACTCCGTTGCTCTTATTGGTTGTAGATCTATCCAATTGAGTGCAGAGGCATTTTTTTTCCTGGTTCGTTCAAAACACGCCCCATAATCACAGCTCTATGGAGCAGTATCAGACTCATATTCTGACTAGAATTGAGTCGGACTACGTCAGGCTAGCCATCAACACCTTTGTTAATAGATGTTCTGAGACCGGCCTGTTTTTCAGTGTAGTCCTGTTTCTCTGACTATGACTGGCTGGATGTGCTCTCTTCATCCTCTGACATGGGAGCTGGCTCGGAGCTCGTCTGCCTGGCTGTGTGTTTCCTGGACGGGGCCGCCTGTGGAGCTGGTTTACAGTTGCCTTTTGTATCTCTGCTTCATTTCTATGTCTTCCTCTGTCTCTCTGAACCTTAGTCGGCGTCGACAGATGCCACATTGAGTCTGGTTCTGGTGGAGGTGTCTTTCTGTTAAAGGGGAGTTTTTCCTCTCCACTGTCACCACAAGCATGCTTAGTGTGAGGGATTGCCTTCGAGTCAATGAGTCGATGCAATCAACTGGTTTTCCTTAGATAGAAAACTTTGAATCAATTCGACTGAATGATCTGGTTGAATTGTAAAGTGCCCTGAGATGACATGCGTTTTCAATCCGCAATATAAATAAACTGAATTGAATTGAATATATTATTTTATTTTAACATGACTTAAGATGATTTTGGCTGCTTTTTTTGTGGGCATAATATGTGACTGTTGACCTTTATATAACATTTGGACTAGCAACCAGAGACAGGTGCCTAACAGCTGAAGCACATCAAACTTCAAAGTTCCAGAGTAAGGCTAGAACTCATCAATCATTCTCAGTCAGATGTCCGACTGCGCATGAAGTCTGCACAATAAGAGCAGAACTCCATTCTCTACCTTACCCATAAATCTGATAAAAAAATATAAACAGTCTTCTTCAAAATGAGCTGAAATGTGAGTTAGACCAACATGCACACTTTGGTTTTCAAGTTTAGTGAAATTAGGATGCCCACAATCAATATTTATGCCAGATTCAGGCTTTTCTATCTATTATCGGATGCTGCACAGACAGGGCAGCTGACCCCAAAAAAGAACTCAAACACTTGCTATGACTGATGCATATTGACATGTTGAAGCACAAAAACATTTTGGTATCACTGTTGGACCATTTTACACGCTATGATCGGCAGACAGAAAGCCGCACCGCTGAGTGAGAGGGAAGCATCTCCCTGTTGGGAAAACAGCTCATAATAATAGGTGTGATCGGTCTTTCCACAATCCCCAGAGAAGTTCAGCCCAGGATGTCAGGGTTGGCTTGGTTGTTGTTAAAAGCGTGTGGCAGAAGCAAATGAAGGCTACTAAACAGGGAGACATTCTTACAGACTCCACAAACCTGCTGGTGCTCTATTCATGTGCCTTATACTTAAAATAATACAAAGATTTAGGGTTTCTTTATCTCTGTGAAAACTGAGATTTTTTTTGTCTTAAATATGATAAAAAAAAGTCGTCAACACGTTGACCCCATATTATACACAACAGAAACAAAATGGGAAGTTCATCTAAGGACAACCACAACCTGCATGTTTATCCAAGATCAACAAAGGAAAAAAAAAACAGTTCGTAAACATTACTGCAAATGCGCATTAAAATAAGCACATTTTTTCTTGAATTGTGGAGGTAAGTCAATTAAGATAATTTACATTTAAAATAAGACAAATAAAATTGATTTGTCTTTTTTTAAAAGTAAAAAAACTCAATTTGCAAATAATCTTATTTACCTGCTCAAATTAAGGCTAAATATACTTCATTTAAATTTGTTTTTACTTATTTTTTTATCGTTTTTACAGTGCAGCAAGTGTGTTTTCTCTTTACACACTGCAAAAATAATCTAGAAATAAGTACAAATGTCTTAAATCAAGTGTATTTACTAGGGATGCACGATATTGGGATTTTGGCCGATATCCGATATGCCGATATTTTAAAACTCATGTAGCCGATAACCGATATCGATACCGATGTTAAAGCTGGACAAAAATAAGTAGTCATTGAAAATAGCAGTTTTGTTATCCATTTCTGACACTTTGAAAAATAATATACTCAAATATATTTTCATATGCTGATATCAAATTGATTTTTAAAAACGCGGTATCGATCTATTTTACTTTCAAAATCTCGTGAAATTTCATTGTTCTGTTACAAACTCTCGCGATATTTTGCAAATTCTTGTGAGATTTTGTTAGTAAAATAGATCGATACCGCGTCAATATATCAACATATAAAAATATGGCAAAATTTTGTGGATTTTCGGGGGATTTCGTAGCATAACGATGACATATAGCAATATTTCATTAGTACAAGAGATTGATATGGTGTTTTTAAATGGCAATATATCAGCATATGAAGATATTATGATATTTTAATGTATCAATATTTTTTCCCTCCTCTTTAGAAGTTTTTAAGTCTGTAAAAAAGAAGTTTTTGAGGAACAAATAGTAGTATTTTTTTTTTAGACTTTAGAAACTCAGAAGCTGATCAAATATCGGGTTAAATATCGATGGGGTGGCCGATGTCCGATATTCAGTTTTAAGGCCGATACAGGCCGATACCGATAGGGGGCCGATTATATCGTGCATCCCTACTATTTACCCTTAATTTTAGTAGTTAAATGGCATGATTTGCCAATGGAATGAGTACTTTACTCTTAAAATAAGATAATTAGATAATATGCACTTGTAATAAGACAATGCAATTGCTTGTTCTATATTTTATATGTAAGTAGTCTTGTTCCATTGGCAAAGTGTCTCACTTACCTCCTCAATTCAAGACAAAATGCACTTATAAAAAAAAAAAATGTATTTATTTAGATTTCAATCTTTGCAGTGCAGTGATTGGCTGGAGGGGAGCAGCTGAAATGAACTGCAGCCTGACCCAAAGCTGACAGTAAATGCATCAAGAAACAACAAGTTCTGGTCCCTATTCAATATTTGTAACATTTGCAGCTTTAGACCTTTTTAATAAGTCTGCAAACCTTTAGTGAAAAAGCTATTTGGAGCAGCAAAGGGAATATAGCAGATATTTCTGGTTATCGCCTGGTTCTAACCTTCCTTAACCCGGCAAAAACAAACTGCTAAACACGACTGGTCATTAAATGAATAATGCTGCTTCATGTGGAGGCTCCTGCTGAGAAATAAGGCTCAGTTTGTTCTTTTCCACCATCAGAGATGGGTTTCAAATGCAGACAGCAAGGAGATAAAAGAAGCAAATGAGAACATGTCTGTAGTTTATTCAGGCAGGGAGAGGAGAAGACGTCAAGCTGAACAAAGGGAGATTGAGCAGAGATTTCATCCCCGTCATCCATTTGAAAAACATAGCTTTTAAAATTGGAATTAAGGATCTAAAGATACATTCTGTCAAATGCAAACAGTCAGCTGTTGTGTTCATGCTAACCAGGCTAATCACTTCCATAAGATCCTACACTGTAAAAACAATCTAGAAATAAGTTAAAATTACTTAAATTAAGTGTATTTACCCTTAATTTGAGTAGGTAAGTAAGAGGATTTGCCAATGGAATGAGTATTTTTACTCTTGAAATAAGATAATTAGATAAAATGCACTTGAAATAAGACAATGCAATTGTTTTTTTTCTTATTTTAAATGTAAATTATCTTTTACATTGGCAAAGTGTCTCACTTACTTCCTCAATCCAAGAAAAAATGTACGTATTTTAAGAAAAAATGACATTTTTTGCATTGTAAAGCAGAACTGCAATAATATTTTCTTATTTTTATTTTGATGCTTAAGAATGACTCGCTCTGTGTTATCCGTACACCTACAGAGATAGAAATAATTCATGACCCCTCAGGGCAGAAAGGCTGAAAGGACGTTCCTGAATGCTCTTTTATGTTGGAAGAAAAATCAGAATCAATCAAAATCAGTATTAGCTGATAAAGCTTCACAAAGAAATTGAAAATAAGCAACACAAATCGGCTCTGGCTACTTTAAGGTGCCTCTAAGGACAGATGACACTTCATTATCCCCATCCACTTGCACTCACTGTGCATCACTGTGCATCATGCTAGTTCAGCATATAAGCAGCTGTTGGCTGAGGAGAACCTCCACCCTGACTGCACTGAGCAGAGGTCGTGGTGCAATCACCATGCTGATGGAACCGAGTTAATGTACAACCTGAAGCCTTAAACCTGACTCAGGACTGTTTCTGTGCAGACCAATGGGTTTTAACGTGTTTCATGCAGGTCAGTGCCATCAATGCAGCTGAAGACTAACATCAGGTTTTTACACCTGCATGTTATCTTCCTTTGATTTATCTATAATTTAAAGTAAAAGGAACACAGGCAGAAACAGAGAGAGTCCTTGAACCAGGTTGTACTGAAAAAAAGTTCCCTGCGCTCTGAATTTGAACCATGTCTTGTTACATAATGCTGCCTCACATAAACTGTGTGTCTGCTTCACAACATAATAGTTCAGACTCCCGGTTTATTTTTTTATTCTCAGCTGTTTGTGACAAAGCAAAATTCTCCTGATTTTGATGCTAGGAAATGTATCACCGCTTTCAATGACATTATGACTCACTGGATGATGCTCCAATCCACACGGAAGGAAGGTTGCTGGAGTTCATGGTTCTGCTCATTTTCCCATTCAATCAAAATGAATCCATACATTTGGGCACGGCCACATTTCAAATGGATGGCCTTCTTTATTTTAACTATGGATTAGATGATGATAGATAACCTTATAGCTAAAGAATGTGTGATATGGAAGTGAGTGGCCTCACATCTACACAGCAATCTGACCGATTGAGTTTGATAAGTCCCTCATTTCAGTTCAGAAATATCCTGTCCATGGGTGTATTAAACTAGTCCATGCATTTGTTACTTCCAGGCTGCAATACTGTAATTCTTTACTATCAGGAAGTCCACAATCTGTAGTTAAAAGCCTTCAGCTGATCCAAAATGCTGCAGCCAGAGTTCTGATGAAAATGAAAAAGAGAGATCATATCTCTCCTATCCTGGCTTCTCTTCATTGGCTTCCTGTTAAATCCAGAATAGAATTTAAAATCCTCCTTCTCACATATAAAGCCTTAAATGGCCAAGCTCCATCTGATATCAGAGATCTGATTGTTCCTTATGTTCCTAACAGAGCACTTCGCTCTCAATCTGCAGGTTTACTAGTGGTTCCTAGAATTTCTAAAAGTAGAATGGGAGGCAGATCTTTTAGTTATCAGGCTCCTCTCCTGTGGAACCAACTACCAGTTTTAGTCCGTGAGGCAGACACCCTGTCTACTTTTAAGGCTAGGCTTAAAACTTTCCCTTTTGATAAAGCTTATAGTTAGAGTGGCTCATGTTATGTTTGGGTTTTCTCTATAAACTAGCTCTAAGTGCTCAGGACCACTTGAGGGAGACACTCACTAACTCCCACGGGACCAGACCTTTGGTAAAAGCAGAAATGGGATGCTCAAAGATTTAAATGCTAGACAAAGGCTGTGTTCGATTTCAACGTTTGCGTCTTCCAAAGTACCCAGCCTATTCGGACTGGGTTCTTATTCAAAAAGGAGGTCAGAAAAGTTCGGCTATAGATTAGCGTAATCTCTGCCACCTTACAAACGTGACAATCGACTCACAGAGCAGGCAAAGAAAGTATGCTTTACTTCTCACTACTGTACTTTTTGCCAATTTCATTAATGAGGAGCTTCAGCAGCAGTACGGCCGTCACAGATGTCAGATTAATAGTCCAACACTGCAGAGATATTGAAATCTCAGCTTTAATGTCAGCCAAACCCATTTGCACAGGGACAGCTAAAAACCTTTCAATAAACCAAAAATTACTCGCAACATATCTGACTCACTAACCATTTAAATGAGCTATTTTTATTCATTTAAGACTGAACTATTCACATGGTTTATCGTTATTTCCCTTTCTCCTCTGAGCACAGAGCAGCCGGCTTGATTGGACTCGCAATAAATCATGGGATACCCTAGGCCATGGAGGATACAGCGTTCCTGTCCTTTCAACCCATCCGTCAGCCGCATACGAAAGAGTCTTTGAATCTGAAAAGGCCACGGTGCCACACTATGACGTAATCGGCCAATGAACCTGGCTTTCAGTAGCCTGGGTGCCATTCCGAACTTAGTCCCGCCCACAGCGTTTGAGGTCGGGAAGTTCAGTCTGGCATTGCTCAATAGTAGCGCGAGTATGCTCGCACAATATCTGGCGAGCCAATCAAATTGTCAGGGCGGGCTTTATACGATGATGGACAGATGATCAACAGTAACGTAATCAACCACGTGACCAAAGCGCGGTTGGGTGACAACAACAATGGCTGCCGCTGGAGAGTTGAGGTGAGTAGATTCTGCTATTAGGTCTGTTCTAGAAGATATCGACAGCAAATTAATTTTAAAAGAGGAACAGAGAAACGCGATCAAGGCTCATCTTCTTATTCTAGGCGTGCAATTGCACGCTTTGATTTTTGTTGACAACAACTATGCGTCGCTTAACATACGTCACGCACTCCGTTGCTCTTATTGGTTGTAGGTCTATCCAATTGAGTGCAGAGGCATTTTTTTTCCTGGTTCGTTCGAAACACGCCCCATAATCACAGCTCTATGGAGCAGTATCAGACTCATATTCTGACTAGAATTGAGTCGGACTACGTCAGGCTAGGCTTTCAGAGGATGCAGCCGCCGAATTCAAACACAGCTAAATTTTTTAACAAATACTTTTTCTTACTTCCCTCCAAACGTCCTCTGGGCCGGGATCCCGTTTATGATTTTTCTATGGGTCTGTTTCCAATAAGAGTTGATAATTGTTTCCCTCTATTGGTCTGGAGCACTTAAGTTATGCTGAGCTAGATTACAGCAATTTCCCTCGGCATGGGATTTGTGTAATAGTTTTTTTTTGTGTTTACAAATCCCATTTTTGTCTCTGCAGTATGTTTTGTGTTTGCTGCGCATGTACCGGTATGTATTCCCAGCACGCCTGCACCCCTCGGGCACCATAAGGACTTCAGGAATTTTACCCAGATGCCATCTTGTTTCGTGCAACTATACAGTTACTGAATGTTTGATATCTCCGAATAACAACATATGTGAAGTTCCTCAAGGGAGGAAGTTTTAAACTGTCTCCATGTATCTGTACATCCCCTCCTTTTTCTATGACAGGCGTTTGTTCCATCGTAGTACAGAGGTTTATGTGATATACCCAGTTCTGTTGGAGATGGTTACTGTTTATTTTAACGGCATAAAGGTCAATCAATAGAGGGGAAAAATGCAACATATTGAAGAACTTCTTTGTTTTCATTGAGGCATTTGAATATTCCTTCCTCTTTCAGTGTAGCGTTACCAACTCTGGGCCTGTAACATCAGGTGACAGTCTGTGACTGCAGTGACTGCATAAAGTCAGAGTTTTTTTCAGCAATTTTCACATTTGTGTGAATTTTTTTATGTAAGAGGACACTCCAGATCTTCCATTCATTATATAGATCTCAGATTAAGGCCCAGACTGCTTCCATCGCTGCTCATTACTTAATGGGAAAGATTTCTAAAGGAGCAGGCTGGGGAGGGGCTGAAAAGCTGGCTAATCTGTGTAATTTACAGTGGTAAGCTCTTGGACGGGGGTAAAGCAGGCCAGCTGAGTTTATCTGAGTACAGGCCCAGAACATCGGTTGAGACGGCTATACTTTCTATAAAAACAACCCAGAAACCCTCAAACATCTAAATCCGACAAGACTGAACAGCCTCGCCAAGTTGTCAAACATCTTCTGTGTTTCCAGACAGAACTGACTGCACCTCTTAGGATCAGTTGACCTTATGTAAGGGTATGTAGTGACGTGTTTTTAGGAGCATGACAACACAAATCCTCTGAACTACAGACACTGACTCAGCCTGCTAGAAAGCAGCAGCAGCATTTTTTTTCCCAGGCAACAGGCAGGAAAGCACAGGCGCTATTTTTACTGCGTTCCTAACCCCCACACACACACAGCCATTTTGCATGTCGCAGTTCTGGTGACTTGTGGAGAAGCTACATGCAAGACCTGCTGTCTGTGCTCCGGCTCTGATTTCAAAGAGTAAGCAAGGGGTATAGATCGATGCATAGAATCAGGATCTGCAGGGTGATGATGAACACAGCATCCAGAGGAGAACTGAGCCTTGGAACTTCATGACCTGAGTCACTGCAGCACCTTTGATGCAGGAAACAATGAGGATGGCTGCAGAGGTCGGGCTGCGCTGCAGAGCTAGGACTGCTGCAGATGCCAGATCCTCTGGCCCACATGCATGAATCAATGCAGGGCCGGCCTAAAGCATTTGCAAACAAAGCAACTACCTAGAGTAGGGCCCCAAAAAAACATGAAAGATTCTTGTTTTTTCCGTTTTTTTTTTTTTTTAGTTTTTTTTTATGTATAATGATTTGCATTTAAATATGAAAAAGAAAAACACATTTGGCATTTTTTTCAACAAAAGAAATCATTACTCATAATAAAAAAAAAATGGTCTTAAGGCCAGACTGATACACAGAGAAGGAAGGACCAGATTCAACTTCTCTGAAACAAACATTTCTTTGGGGAATCCAGACAAGCCTGACATTTTCCCGTTTATTTAATACAATAATGTTTCTTTTATGTGTTGCACTAAAGATTATTTTTGCACATTGCTGTTTCAGTTGGAATCCCTGGTTTATTTTATCAAATTATAAACCAAGCAACACTTTTTACCATAGATAAAATAATAAATAGTTTATTATGTTAGTTTTAGAAACACTAGATGATGCAAACAAATAGAGACTGTAAAATGCTCTGCCAGAGCTGCGATGTGTTAATAGTAGGTGAGGGAATGTGTATTGATTTTAGCAATAGATATAACTGGTAGAAATAGAGGCCACTAATGCTGAATTTATCTAAGGGCCCCATTAAGGCCCTGATTGGATCAGCTCTCCATGTTAAACCATCACAGATAAACTGTACCAGTTTTTGAAGGTCAAACATTAACAGTGAGGTTGTTAGTGGAATTAATTCAGAGGCTTTAAAATTTGCAATGAAAGATGAACCTCTGAACCTCTTTCCCTCACCCCAGTGATGAAACTCATTACTGACCAAGGATTTTCACTTCATATCAAGCAAGCGTTCACCAAACGCAGTGCGTCTCGCCACCAGTAAGTAATCTCTCATTAGTTGATGCCGCTGCCTTTCACTTCTTTAACGCTGCGTTTCAGAGTCCTTCTGGGTTCTGCTGTGATTGGTAAAATGTCTCCTAATGCTGCTGTATTGTTTAGCATTATCCGTGTGGTGGTGGCTGTGTTAAGTCTGGGGAGGCGAATCCACGTAGGGAGGAACTGTATAGAATAAATAATGGCACTCTAATCTGCCGGTAGATAAAATCTAATTTTTAAACCCTTTTACTGGTGCAGTAAATCCTCGGGTCTCGTGGTGAAAAATACTCGTGCTTCATTGGCCAGAATTTCTGACAGTACCTGGAAAATGAAGGAATTGATATCACTGACTTGCCTCCATGCCCCAATGACCAGCATTGTCATCCAATGACCAGCATGCTCACTGGAGCAGACTTTCCAGAAGCTCAGTGATGCACCGGTCAGAATCTGGTAGGGGATAGGGTTGTCAAAAGTATCGATACTGAAACGTTGTATCCGGATACAATACTCATTTTCAAAAGTATCGATACTGAAACGTTGTATCCGGATACAATACTCATTTTCAAAAGTATCGATACAGCCATCTAAAGTGCAGAATAGTGGAAAATGCACTTTCTGAACACTCTGTGATTGAATAATTCTGTGCATTTTTCAGTTTCAGACTTTTTTTGTAACAGGTGCAGCTGCTGAGAATTATTTTTGTTTTTTAACCGGTTTGGCTAGTGTCATTTTTATGTCTGCAAAACATAGCCAAGGAAGGAACACTTAATTTAAATTTTTTAAGTTTTTCTTATCAAGCTTGCTTAATATTGTGCACAGCATACAACCTCAAAATATTATTCTTATTGTTTTTTTATTTATTTCTTGTATTTTTTTAGTAATGAAAATATTTCTGTTGAATTCTCCATTCTTGTGGTATCGAAAAGGGTATCGAGTATCGGATATTTTACTTAGAATCGGTATAGAGTTGAAAAGTTTAGTATCGTGACAACCCTAGTAGGGGATCCCCCCCAGGGCAGAATCCATCCTTTCATAAGTAGCATCCTGACGTTACCCTGGATGCATATCATCTTTTTCAGGGCCCACAAGCTGCTGAGTATCTATTGAGCTGCAGTAATGATGTTTCAGCGCATTAGACCAGCCTAGCGCTTCAGTTTTTCAGTTTCTCTTCCCCAATGAATGAAGCTCTCCATGTGCTGGTGAAGATTATCAGTCATCCAGGTCATAGACATTCCAAAAAAGTAAAAAAAAAAACAATCCACTGGACTTTGTTTTCAAAGTTTGAAGACTTTTCACCTTCCAATTCAATATGTCTGCATTCTCTGAGCATTCTCTGAGCATTCTCTGTGGCAGCTCCCAAACTGTGGAATGCCCTCCCCCTTTCTATCAGACAGGCCCCTACACTCAGCTCTTTTAAAACCCTTTTAAAGACCCACTTTTTCTCTCAGGCCTTTGAGTGAGACTTCGACTTTTTTTTGCTCTTACTGGTTTTTTTTTAATCTTTGAGTTTGTCCTGTGTTTTGGTGATAATTGTGTTTTATAATCTGCTCAAATGACCTGTACAGCGCTTTGATTTGAGCTTTGGCTGACTGAAAGCGCTTTATAAATAAAGTTGAGTTGAGTTGAGAATGTCTGAATTGACAACAAGGAAAGAATTAAGAATTAGAAACAAGGCTTAGTTAGGCTACTCTATAAAGCTTGGAACTCACTGCTAACCCTGACGTTTTGAATTGAAAAAGCTTCCTGGATGGGAAGGAAAAGTCTTCTAACTTGGAAAACAAAGTCCAGTGGTTTGTTTTTTTTATGTTTTTGAAATAAGCTCTCCATGGTTTAGTCGTTCAATTTTGGCATCTTTTTTTTGCAGAAAAAATTACCAATTTCAAATCAATGGAGATATCCAACATGGCTCCCCCCCACCAATCGAGATCTGATATTAAAGTGTTCCTTCAATTGTTTGAGTTGCGAACAATCATGAGTAATAATAACAGCATCCTGATGGGGGGAAACTTCACATCAACACATTAGGCAGACAGGTTTCCTAATAAACTAATAGCCAGGCTTCAGAAATGTATTTAACTTTATGATTTAGGTCAAATTAAACTCACAGTAAATAAAGGTGCTATAATACATCCATATTATCATTGATTTAATGATTTATGATTCAATTATATCATGCAAAAATAATCACTCAACATAGTTATTTTTAGGATACACTATCACCTGGATCTGTTTTTGTTAAGATGAACGTCTGATTTGTGTGGTGTGATTATTTTTTATGTTGATTAGCTGCAGACAATCACAAATGTCCGTAGATTGCTGTGTAAATTTGTGCCTAATTGTGAAATGATGACAGCTTTCGCACTGTGGGAAGTCAGAGGGAGTGTGTCGTCAGAGATCGTACTGCCCTACATGATCATTAGCCGGATTAGCTCAGAGGAATTATTTTGGAGCTCTGCAGGGGGCTGACCTCAGGGTTACAGAGTGAAACTAGGAGGAAACGCTTGTTGCCACGGCCAGTTTAGCTTCTCGCTATGCTGGGGTTCTTAACAACCAGAGTATTTCAGAGGGAGCAGACTGACAGGATGAAAACATCTACTATAGACTGCAGCTGAACCAGGTTCCTTTGACACCATTTCCCTGTTGCTGCCTCCATAGTTTCCACTTCATCTTCCAATAAATAACTTAAATAACTCAGTATGTCCAGTCTGCTATATGATAACATGTCGCTAAGTTTAATATTGTTTTAAAATTGCTTTGGAAAAACTATTAGACCTTTTTCTATTTTTTTTATAACTTACTTATGGCTTGTTGCCACGGTTGTTTCGACTTGGTGAGAATGTCCAGGTATTTATACTACTATGCATAGTTATTCATTGGTTACTGTTAACATTCTAGTCTTGCTGCATTTTGCAGGTAAACAGCCTTACAAAAATATATAAATTTTCTATTTTTACATCCTGTTGAAAGTGAGATGATGATACATCTGGTGATAAATCCACATTTTTCTTGGTCATTTTTCCATTTTTGCTCTTTGAGCGAAAGTATCTTTGGGATATCAGTCTAGTTACATGTTTGCTCCATCCAACCGTCTGCATGAAATACTGACAAAGTGCAAACCAACATACTTAGAATACAGCTACAAGTAAATATTGTGTTCTTCGCAGGGATTTGTGATATTAATATTTCTTGGGATGCAGCTAACGAGTTTTTTGGAAATTTATTATTTTTTGGAAGAATCGATTAATAATCAGAAACATAAGGTTCCTTAAAGAAGACTTTTTGTGAAATCAAACCAGGTGAAACTAATACTTTTCCACTTGTGGAGTTCTTGATCGAGCATAATGACAGACAAAAACATTTCTTTTAATCTGAAAAACTTTTTTAATCTGAAATGCAAAATTTTTATGTTGTGTTTTTAACGATTAATCAATTACTAAGTTAGTTGACGATTATTTTAATAATCAATTACTTTGCATAATTATTCATTGGTGGTGCAGGTGATGCAGAAGGAACCTGCAGCTGCACCAAATTTCTTACAAACTGGGATACATGAAGCAAAGTTGAACAAAAACATGCATGAATAAGGTTTTATACATCTGATTTTTGTGAGCATAGCTTTAACAAACTTTAGCATAAAAGCTTTACACCCTTTTATTTATAAGATGAAAGTCTGAGATAATTACTCTAAAATAAATATGCTTAAAATCCATTTCCCAGCATGTGTTTCCTTCTCATGGAAGGTCAAAAAGCTACCTACCCTTGTCTGCATAAATAACTGTAATATAAACTTTTCAGAGCCAGATAGTTAAAAAACGAATCAGTGTTTTCTCTAAATTCAAATGCAAAGAGTTATGAGTATGTGCTGTTAGAAAACCCACATAAAAAGTCTGAACTCTCTCTTTAAATAGGAGCTAAAGTAAAGGGAATTAACCAAGGCTGTTATGATTCATGGACAAAATAGATCAATATTTTAAATGGATACAGCTGTTTAAAGAGGAAACGTTTGCAAGTCACAAACGTAAAAAAATAAAATCAAGGTCAAGGTTATCTCTTTCTTATGGAAACCTTTGTCAGAGTGGTCCCAAAAACCCCCCAAACCACCTGCACAACGCAAACAGTTTGGTTGAATAATAAACAGTTATATTAGCATTCAGTTGCCTAGTAAATTGCACGGTGGTGGCGGTGGTGGTGGATTTATAGGCTGCGGCTCAATAAGCCCTGATGGGAACAAAACAGCGTGGTGCACATGTTAATTTTGGGTGAGAGTGCTGCATTCGGGGCTGCAGAGCTCTCACAGCTTTTCCTTTCCTTCCAGAAACACAAGGTTACACACCCAAAATTATGGAAGCTCTGGGACAGACGATAACAGCTTATTGACAAGAAGAGAGGAAATCAGACAGAAAATAAATCCAACTGTTTCATTGTGTGAGTCAATGTTTAGAAAGAATAGGAGTACGGCTGTCGAACCATTGTTTTAGGTCTTTGTTAGTTCAGTCTGGAATTAGCTTGTGGTCTACTGCAGCACAGCCACTGGTGGGGTCTCAACAAAAAACAGTCCTCACAAAGGTCAAATGCAAATGGAAGAAAAGGACCCTGACCTGTCGCAGTTGAGGTGTACTGCGCCAAAAGAGTCACAGGAGCAGGGCAGACAGCCACTGGTGCCGTTGGTGAAGTACTCCTCCTCACACTCGTCACACTGCAGGCCGGCGTAGCCCGTCAGGCACGAACACTGACCGGTGCTCTGGTTGCATTTGTCCGGATCGTCGATCCCCTCACTGCCGCTGCTGCAGTTGCACACCGCCTCTGATTGACGACGAGGGAAGAGGTTTGCAATAAAAGAAGAAAGACAAAGCCTTTAAATATGCCTGTTGGATGGAATGGAAGGTGCAGATGTAGTTTTATTTTAGATTGCTGCACTATGAGCTCCTGTATTCTCACAGATCATCTTTTTCTTCCCTGAAACAAAAGTTTAAACATCTCATAAATGTGCCAGCATGGAGCAGATCTGAAACAGGTGACCTAAAGATTTTCACAGAAGTGAAACATCCCAAAATTTACCTCAACAGGGAGTCATTGTTCAAACAATCAGTTTTTGTCCTACAAGTTTAAAGAAGAAAACAAAAAATCATTTAGAATAAAAATCCAGTAAGCATTTAAAATGATCAGTTTTCTCCTCTTTTAGAGAAAATCACCACAACATAAATATAAAAACATATTTTTTTAACGAATGTCGGCCACAAAACGAGATCTTTTCGTTGAGTATTTTTCCATGTTTGGTTTTCCACTTTCCTGGTCTAACTAGAAAACTCTACTTTTCAGACCCAGCTACTTAGTTCTATTTAGTGGTTATACATCTATGTTGCAACAAACATTATATGTGGGGTGCTTTGAGGCTCCATTTTCCATCCGGTTTATTAAATAACATGTTTCCTGTAGTTCATATCGTAAAATATGCTGATAACTAGGGCTGGGTATATCGCCATAGTCCTGAATCGATTCGATTTTGATTCATACAGTTCTAAATCGATTAATTTCTATTCAATCTGTTTTTACAATAATGAAAGTGGTTAAACTGTGTTTCAAAATTTTATTTTTTCCTGTCATATTAAACACAAAGTGCAAACTTGTAAATCAGACAGTTTAAACATGAGATGTTAACAAAACTGTCTCAAAAGTGCAAACTTGTTTGTGAAAAGTGAAAAAGTTAAGCCTCACTTGAGCAAGCAGACATGACACAGCAGACGTGCATGAGCTGTATTATCTTCAATGCAAAAAAACATATTTGCAGCGTTGTCTGTAACAGCTACAGGGTGTTTGCTGGTCAGCAATCTCATTTGTTAATATCTTCAGTCAACTTATTTGCAGCTGTCTGGCTTAAAGTAATCTAGAGTGCATCTTTCCTGCTAATTTGAATGTGAACGTCACGCGCGTCACTATAAAACTAATGGATCTCATTCCCTAGACATCGATTTTGCAAAAATGTAAACGAATCGATTCAAAATTGATTAAATCGACCCAGCCCTGCTGATAACGTACAACTTTATATTTCATACCACCATATGAGAAGAGTCCCTTTTAGCCAATAAGCATGTTTATATTAGGCTGGTGACAAAACAAACTTGTTATCAATACTCGATAATCACCAACATTTTAATACCCAGAGGATAAAAAAGCCATAACTAAAAGGCATAGAAATATTTTTAACAGTATAAAAAACTTTATCAACTCAAAATGGAACATGATTTCTTAACAGCATCCTGGATGGCAGTTAAATAAATGTCAAAATAAAACAAATATAAACACATATTGACAATGTTTCATGGTGATTTGAAGTGTTATTGTTTTAACACGTCAATAATCCAGAAATCTAATATTAATAACGGCACAAATATGCAAAATCAGGTTGGTGTGGTATTTCCGGAATATTGATATTTTCAACAATCTTAGTCCATAATTTAAATGAGTTGACTGATGAAAACGTCCAACATGCCTGAATCAAATGAACAAATGACCTCCTCATCATGCAGCGAAGTTCTGCCGAGTCATGCTAACGACCCGATTATTTAATTAAGGTAAGTTACATTAGAGATACGGATAAAAGCTACAGGAAAACAGCCCACAAGGACTGCAATTTAAGCGGCCTGGATCAGAATGTTTAGTTCAGAACTGAAATGAAAAAAAATCCTTAAGGTCAAAAAAATGAAAGGTTAGAGAGATTAGCAGTGAAGAAAACAAAATGTCAGCATCTGAGAAGAATGTTCTTCCTTATACACTTTTTAACAGTCTTAAGACCTCTCTAATCTTAAAAAAAAAAAAAACATTTCAGGGATTAGAGGGATATGTTTTAATCGTGACACAGAAAAAAAAAATTACTGATTTTTTTTTTTTACTTGGTAAGATTATTGTATAGGCATAAAAAAAAAACGATCGCTGAATCAGCTGTACTTCATTCAAAGTCCTGTCTATAAATAGGATGCTAAAACAACGGTACTGGTGCCATTTAAGCAAAATGGGACATTTTTAACTTTCACTATTGGTCATAAAGGAAATGAATGGCCTTCTGAAAGGTTAAATTTAAATCAAAGTATTTTTAAGGTAATTAATTACAAAAATTGGCTTTTTTTAAACAATAATAATAATATATAGAACTGCACTACATGTTATTACAGCAACCCAAGCACCCCACCCCCTCAGTATGATCTTCTTTGTGTGGCAGATGAAAACAGAAAACAGGAAACCCATTAATCCAGCGTGCATCACAAACCTATAAAGGCCAACGCTGATGTTAAGCCACCAGGCTTTGATCAAGTTTCAGCGACGCTGCTCTATATTTCTTTCATCAGCGACACTGGAAGACAGTTTTGGGGTCTAAAAGCATAGAAATTTGACACAGGAATGGCCTAAGCGTGCTGCCTGTAACCCCTGGGAGGGGAAAGCAAAGAGCTAGATGTTTGAGAAGAGGGCAGGGCTGCTAATTCACTTACCAACTCATGACTGTACCCACCCAAATCTACTAAATCAAAACTAAAATCCTGCTTCTGTCTTTTCTAAAGAACAATCTCTAGTCACGTTGGTTCAAACTGAGCGCTGCTGTGCTGCACATCAAGATCAACCTCAACCATTTAAGCCCAACCTGATGATATGATGTCAGGCATGTGGATGATAACACTTTAGAGCACAGAGTCAATCTATTATTTATCTGATGTCAAGTTAGGTGTGGCAACTGAAGGCGCCGCTGTTTGTCTTCTTTCTGGGCTCAGCAGACAAAGAAAGCAGACACTTTAGCATCTCTGGCATTTCATTATTAATGATATTTTGGTTCATCTGCAGCTTTCAGTTTCATTTAACTGATAAAGGCGTTTAGTGACGCTGTTGTGTAGAGTTCAGTCTAACGGTCTGTCATCTCCGATCACCCCTGCAGAACTGTGACGTCCGAAGAATGCCTCATTCAGCACAGACACTGTGGTCCATGCTTAAAATGCAGCTTCCTTCAGGTGTATAAAGGGACCTGGGGCAGCTTCTCTAAAGTTACACAACAGGTTTGATGTAGATGGGACTGGATCTGTGTGCAGCAGGGAAGAAACCGAAGCAGAGTTCACCTCCCTCCTGCCTCTAAAACAGGTATTTTAATGTTATATCAAAGCCCAAACAAAAATGATCTGGGACAGATTTCTTCATTCTATTTCTTCGTTTTGTACTTGAGAAAAACTGTCTTAAAAATAATTTTTTGCAACTGCATTAAATTGTTTATCCTTTTCTAAAAATCGTAGTGAAACCAAAACATTCAAAAGTCTGGTTGGGATGACGTTGAATTTGATGAGACTAAATAATCCACCTTAAAAAAGATCCCATGCTCATTAATAGGTGATAACATTCTTGTTCAATGCTCGCTATGTGAGCAACTCCTGACTGACTTGGATGGTTTTATGGTGTTATCTATTTGTACTCCAATCGTACAGGTAGGGAACTGGGACACTCACACCTGGAAGATTACATCACTCCCAGTTCCAGGTAAATTGAACATATTGATATATTATTGCTACCATTTTAAATAACTGAAACATTTAACCGCAGTAGCCTCATTTAACCTATAGAGCACAGCAATAAGACTGCTTTAGGCCAAAAATGATAGAATTA
>NW_015150656.1:310913-318992 GCF_000732505.1 Cyprinodon variegatus
GCTCTTATGACTAAATATCTACAGTTTATTTGCACTGAGAATTTGGATTTGAGGTATATATATATATATATATATATATATATATATATATATATATATATACAGGGGCGGAGCTAGATGGGGGGGCCAGGGGTGGCCACCCTTAGCAAATCATTGGCCACCCCTGTGGCCACCTCTACCATTTATTTCCCTCTAATACAGATGGTGGCAAAAAATTTAAATTTTTTTATATATTAACAATTACTTGAGAACAAAAACACTGTGGTTAATTCTGCACATCAATATACTAACATTAAAGACGATAAGTACAGAATTAATGCTCTTTTCAGAACTACATTTTGTGTTTTATGGGGTAAAGACAAAATTATGCGTCTCTGCAAGTCATCTGGGAGTCTTCAGTGAAATCATAGATAAACAACTATTTTAAATTTTATTAATGATCAATTTATATAGATATTAGTATTTGTAAATATAATTTTTATGCATAATAATTATTGATAAAAGTAGGTAAGTAATGACAATGGAAACGATGTTCACCCAAAACTCAGACCTAAAAGAATTTTATCCAATATACATTTTATGTAGAAAGCAAGGATGTTGAAATATACGCGTCTATTTGTTAGTAAAGTCAGTGGGAAAGTATAATTTGTCTTTATTTAGAAAATATGGATGTTTTGCTCTTTAATTTTCCTGTAGGAACAGTGTAGATTGACCCTGAGGTTTTAGTGCCTGTCTACTTTTGGCCACCCCTCAGTTTACATTGGTTATTACCTGGCCACCCTTATTAAAATTTGGCTACGCCTCTGTATATATATATATATATATATATATAAATACATACATACATACATGCATATACATATATACGAACCATTTAGGATTTAAAAAAATATCCCAAATTGCACAAGAAAACGATTTTGTATGTTTAGACTGAGGTAAACAATGTAAATCCAGGCCCCATAATAACATGAACGGTTGGTTGGATTTTCACTTCCAGCCATTCTGGTTAAAAAGCTTCAGCATCTGTCTGCTGTGCTGACAGAACAACACATCCACATGGAGGCTGGGATGTGTGTGGGGTGTAAGAGGGGAGGGGCCCCACTGTCATTGCTCATTCATGGCTTTAGCCTGCTTGGCCATTTTGGTTGGATGGCCTTGTTCTGATGCTGCAGATGCAATCAAAACAACAATACTGAGAGGATGGAGCAGCTGCTGCCCTGGGTGGCTGCTTTCACTCCACATGCAAGTGGAATGATGTTTGGATGGGAAGATTTCACCGAGCAACACCAGAAGCACCTTACACCCCCTCACAGCCCCCTCCCCTGCAGCCCACTGGAATATGTGGCTTGATCCTCCTCTAACAAAAAGGCCTACAGATCACATCAAAGGCCAGACAGGGAAAGCTGCAGCATGCATCCTGTGGAAATGTGTCATTTTCTGGATGTTTTAGTGATTTCAAAGGGTGCAGCGTAGAGACTGGAGGGATCTGCCTATTGTTGGCTTCTTTTTATGGTCGCTGTCTGCGTCAAAATCACAGAGCGGGGCTCCAGCAGCCTGTGTCGGACGCGGCCGCCTTGTTTGCTTCTGTGTGCAACAAAAACCGGCCTGAAAGCGGCGGATGGTCCGGATGGCTCACCTTGGTTCTCCACTGAGGTATCAGGTGGATCCGCGGCGTCCGCAGCCCAGGCATCGTTGGTGGTGTGCTGGGAAACCATGGACACCATGGTCTGCAGCGTTTTCTCCGGGCTGTAAAGTGTCTGAGCTTCGGTGGAGCGTTTGCGCGTCCCGGTCAGCCGGGAGCTCGGCGCTGTTATCGGTTCCTTACTGGGGGAGATGATCCCTGCGCCGCGGAGGGCAGTGGAGCGACTGGTGGCGGTGGTCGGAGGCTGGAAGGTGGTTGCCGTTTTAAAGCCGGAGCTGCCGGGGATCCCAGCCGTAGGACCGAACCCGGATCTGATCCCAGATGAAGCGCTGCCGGGCAGGAAGGGGTCCCAGGTGTGTGAGGCTGAGCCGGACTTCCTACCGGAGACAGGCGACGCATCGCTGGGACTGATGCGAGGGGCAGATTCCGCAAACCCGATATATCCGATGAGAATGAATAGCAGGGCTGTGGATGTGAACATCATTAAGGACGTTAACCGCATCCTCGGCCTCAGCTCTCCATAAGCCCCACTAACGGTCTCTCTCAGACCTGGCCCGGAATCAACGCCTTCTCCACCATTGATGTCCCCCGGCGGTGTAACGCTGCTGTTTGTTACCGACAACACTTCAGTCTCACTGCAACCTAGCAGCCGACACAGACTGACAGGCTCAGCAGCCAATAAGAGCCCCGGAAGGCGGTCGATTAGAGCCGTTTTAATCGCTGATTGGACGATCCTTTACCGGGGCTAAATGTGTAGATTATTATCAAACGAACCCTTTCCCCTATCAAACATCAGCATTTAAATAACTCATTCATAAATATAAAATAATAGGCTCATTAGTTTACGTATAATCCTGTATAACCACAACATATGATAAAGGATTTATATATGTTTTACATGGTTTATCCACTTTACGCTCCCACAGGCTGTGACAGGTGCAGGCTTGTTTCATAAATATTTTTTTCCTATAGTCATATTAGACTATTAGCTGATAACCTGTTTGTACTCGTTCAATGTTTCTTTTCGTTTTCTGCTTTTTTGTGTGAAATTATTTCCTTCATCTTAACGGTTTGGTTAATTAAAACATCCAAAGTTCTGTTTGAGATACTTCACTTTATTTCGGACACCTTACAGGGAGATTTAAATATCTGACACTTACTTAATTAATTAATTATTAGTTATTTAATTCATGTTAATTATGGGGATGATAAAATGCTCATACATGTTCTTTCACGTTGATTTTTGGAAAAGTTACTTAGCATACCTCAGGTGCGTGTTTATATCGCCCCCTGGTGGTCAAAGTATAGAAAACTTGATACGCTTCTCATAAAACGCAGCATCCTCCTTCTCCTGAGTTCCTCTGACTTCTGCTATACTGATGAATAAAAAAAACAAACAAACAAAAAAAATTGTATGATGTATGTTGTAAAGCTCAGATAAATTGTAAGATAAATGTCTCTCTGTGGTGTGTCTGACTTAGATTATAAATACGCTAATGATCCTATTATTATAAATCTATGAATGTGTTGTGAATTGGTAATACATAAATAAACTGAATAGAAATTGAATTGAATAAAGTTTGTCGTTGGTATTGGATACAGCTGCAGCAGGAAGCCAGAGCTGGTACACAAAATTTGTACTCAAGTAACAGTAGGACTATTTCAACTTTTTTATTCAAACAAAAGTAAAATGTGGTCTTCCAGAAATTACTCAAGTGTGATAAGTACTCAGTAAAGTCTTCTCAAGTACTGAGTGATTGTTGATTCATATCATCTGATTTAATGTTTAGAAATTATGTTGTCAGACAGACATTATGTGAAATTTCTTGCATTTTAAAGAATAAGATAATTTTTTACTAAAATACAAATTCATGCAGAAGAAACCGTTTTCCAAATTAATATTTTTCAACATAAAAATTGCATTGAGAATTATACATATATTGGGAGAGGGTAAAGATTTTTCACTGCCAATATCAACAGTTTGTTTTATTTCCACCTGATCTATGAATACCTCAAGTTACTTACAATTTAAGAGTAGAAAAGTTTGAGTGAATTTTACTCAAGTAAGAAGGTGAGAGGTGAATTTTCTAGGTATTGTTCCTACAAAATAATACATATAAACTTCTTCCCACAAAAAGAGCTGAATAATTAAGGAAGTTACTCTTATACAGATTATTATGGCGATGTTAATTTCTTCTTAAAATTTCCCTGCAGTTGTTATTGGAAGTTTATCAAGAAGAGAAAAAAATCTCAAGGTTCCAGGTGTCCATAACCATCAACACTGGAAGGTCTGTGTTACACATAGATCTTAAAATGTTGCCCTATAGACACAACAAAGGTAGGCTAACTTCACATGAACAGATCAAGGTTACATTCCTACAATTTAATCTGCATTACATTTTATTATGTTTAGTCCTCACTTTTTTTTTTCAAATTTGTTCCTTACCATCTCTTCCTTTTTATACATTTTTCTCATTGTTTTACAGAATAGAATATAATAGAACATAATATAATATAATACAATATTATAGAATAGAATAATCTTAATTGCCCCTCACTGGGAAAATTCACCTGTCACAACAGCAAGGTTGATTGCAAATGGAAGCATGGGGATAAACACAAGGGTGGGAAAATATAAAACCACTAAACCTACGAATAGGGCACTCCATCTTGCGTTAAATTTATACCATGTGAATAAAATTATGTACATTAACATTTGTTAAAAATTGCATCAAAAAACAAAACAAAAATGTTGCACTCGGAATCTGTGCAATGTGGAATTACCATTGATATTTATCACAAAACACAGAAATACATACGTAATAAATAGGTACACATAAAATATGAAAATATGGCAAAATATACAGTGTGTAAAATTGTTGACATGGGATTATACAAAAGCACATTCAGAGAGAACATTCTGAGTACTAAAAGGCAGAAGAAACTTTTCTGGAGTTTGAAAAGCAAATATTCTTACAATATATTTTTTAAATATTTCAAGAGAAAGAGTTTTGATTGCATTATTTTTTATTTTTACATTATTATATCTCATTATTACATGAAGTTTTTACAGCAGAAGATAATCTACAAAATACATGTAAAAGGATCTTGAGCATAATTTGTGTGCTGCTTTCCAAATACTAAATAAATTAAAAGCGTTGCATTCAAAAAAAAAAAAAAAAAAAATAGAAAAATGAAAAACAATCTACTGGACTTGGTTTGTAAGTTTTTGGAATGACTATGACCTGGATGACTGAGAACCTTCACAAGCATTGTTCCCTATTCAAAATGAATTTCGGATTAATCAATTTCTTTAAGGTATCTTTAACCTTTTGCTGATTTTTTCTTCTGGTATTTTATTAAATAATTAGCAGGATTATTCCAGTTGAACTTTGCCAAACTGTAAGCCCCTGATTGACTCATGTGCAGTTTGTTCAGGCTGACGTTAGATGGCGCCAGAGGGTAAACCAATAGGATCTGCGCCGGAGCGTCACAGGAAGCGCGAAGGAGTGAACTATTCGCGCTACAATGGCGCCGCTAGATTTGGATAAATACGCGGAGATTGCCAAACAGTGTAAATATCTCCCAGAAAACGACCTCAAGGTAAATGAGAAGTTTGTTTTTTAACCAGATTAGTGTTTAGCAGTGAATGGCATGCATTGTCTGTGGTTATGAAGGTGATGTTAGCTTGCTGTAGCTGTCGATGCTAAGCTGCTCTTTAGGGACAGGAAGCCAGAACTGAACAGTTTATGTTTGAGCAGCACTGAGTCAGTCGGTATAAAGCTGGGATCAGACACAGCTGGTATTAAATCACCAAATCATGCTAGCAGCACCATTTTAGGTCTAAAGCGATAGTTTTGCTATCATACTGGTCCAGTAATGATAATCCCACCCATTAGCCCACCTGTTATTGTCCTATTTTTAGTAGTAGAGAAAGTCACAAGACTCAATAGTGATCCCCGTTACTTTGACTGGGCCAGTCTGACACAAATGTACTGGTTATATATATACAGTTGCTGTCCTGCTAAAGTGTTAGTCTCCTCTCCTCTGCTGTGTTAAACCTTCTAGAGCCTCTGACAGGTTTTTGTTCCAGGATTGGTCTGTTTTTATCTCCATTCAGCTTCCTTTTAAAGCCTATCCAGCCTCCTTGTTCCTCCAGGAGAAGGAATGTCTATTTAAGGTGTAAAAGGACCACAAATACATTTTTTTAAGGGTGAAACCTGAATCCTGGGTTTTTGTTTATTCTGACCTTAATTCAATTCATTCAGTTTATTTCTATAGCGCTAATTCACAACACACGTCATCTTAAGGCACTTTACAGTTCACCAGATCATCCAGTCAAATTGATTCAAAGTTTTCTATCTAAGGAAAACCAGTTGATTGCATCGACTCATTGACTCAAAGGCAATCCCTCACACTAAGCATGCTTGTAGCGACAGTGGAGAGGAAAAACTCCCTTTTAACAGGAAGAAACCTCCAGCAGAACCAGGCTCAGTGTGAGCGGCCATCTGGCTGACTGGGGTTCAAGGAGACAAAAGCAGAGACACAAAAAGAAGCAGAGATAGAAAAGACAACTGTCCATCAGCTCCACAGGCGGCCCCGTCCAGGAAACACACAGCCAGGTAGACCAGCTCCGAGCCAGCTCCCATGTCAGAGGATGAAGAGAGCACATCCAGCCAGTCACAGTCAGGGAAACAGGACTACACTGGAAAACAGGCTGATCTCCGACATCTATAAACTAAGGTGTTGATGGCAGCAGCACAGCTGATATTTCTCTCCAGGATGGAGTCACAGCCAAACAGGAACAGACCAGATGAAGCTACTATGAGAAAAAGCAGAGAGAGCAGAACGAGATTGAACTAACAGATTCTTCATATTTGGAGAATAGAGATAACATAACACCATCATCTCATGCTCCCTCATTATTCTGGCAAACTATGAGGATTACATCTTATATTTCTCTCACCAATGGTGCAACTTTAGTTAAACGATAAAACAAGAAGTGATTTGCAAAGGTTCATGACTGACTTAGTTGGTTTTTCTAATAGAAATAATTCCTCCAGATAAACGCTGCCATCAGTTATTTATGGATGTTCACGCTACAGGCCAGATTTAGTAACAGTATGCGATGAAGGAAACTATGACAGCACAGCTAACAGCTCATTTTGTCCATGATTGTCAGCATTTAATGACTGAAATAGAAAGAAAGCTCATTTAAAAACATTGTGAAGGATTTTTACTTGTCGCACTCTGCAGGTCCAATGGCAAAATATTCTTATCCCTGTTTCAGAGTGTAGGCTTTAATAATAGCCAGACTTTTAAATTTTAAAATTTCAATTTCTTGTTGCTAAAATTAATTAGAGTATTTAGTCCAACATTAAATAAAAAGTTTGATTTGTAGGTTTAGACCTTTAAAAGGTAAGGAGGAGGATTGAGAGCTGTGGCCTCCATCGAGCCTGGCGCACTGATAGATGGACTTTCTCTTTTTTTAGCATGTGGTTTCCACAGTAATTTCTTTATTTTTTTATATTCAAGTTTTTCTTAATCTTAGAAAGTAACATTGCTAGGGCTTCAAATTATGATTATTTTGGTAATAGATAAATCTGTCGGATTTTTTTGTTTGTTTGTTATTTATCACTGTATTGCAAAATGGTACCTTTAAAGGTAACACTCACAAATTTTGCCACACAGTTCTATGTAGGACATATTCACAGGATTAAAAAGGTTTTTCATGCTAAATGTAAATAATATATTTAGAAATATTTTACAATTATGACATAATTAATGGGGTTTTCCCGATAGGACCTTTTCATCTCTGATATCCGATACTGCAGCCTGAGTATTGACTGATATCCATTCTGACCCAATCCGACCCCAACACAAATCACACAAACTTTTATTACTTATTTTGGAGTTTGAAATGTAAGATGAGGCTTGATAAAGTGATATAACTCAAACAGAATAATAGTCCAAAACATTCGGTATGAAAACATTAACCGATGTATTACATTAGCTTTAAACAGAAGCAGAGTGTTTCTATAATCTTGCGTTAGACGCAGTCCGATATTTTCCAGTATTAGTTTTTTTTGGGGGGAGGGGGACCAATAACAATATATTAATCTCTTTAATATTTATTGCTCTGAGTGGGTTGCTGTTTCAGCTAATGGTTTAGGCCTTAGAATTTTTAGACTCGAGTTAAAATTATCTGACGATTCTTTCAGTATTGGATTAATCACATCTTATTTTTTCAGACCTAAACAATGCGCAAGTTTGGATAAAGATGGGTAAAATAGCACATTCAAACTGACACATGATGAAGTGTTGAGCTGTTGTGTAAATTCATTAAACTTTTGACTGACTGATATTCTTGTGTATCATCTCTGCTCTATTAAGTTTGACTAGTTAAAAACGATCTAGAAATAACTAAAAATGTCTTA
>NW_015150656.1:320117-337147 GCF_000732505.1 Cyprinodon variegatus
GTCGGCTGTTGGATCGATGCATCGATACAAAACGATTATTATTTACACCCCTAGTTCCTAGATAATTCTGATTCCTGCATCGACTCGACATCATTTGGACAGTCAAACTCTCAGCATCTATCAGTTAAATTCTTAAATCCTTCTTGTGCTTTAATTGCCAGTTTTATCTGGTCAGAAACTGAACCTTTAAATGGAATCAGGAGGAGTTATTAGTTTTTCCTGCTTTGTTTGTAGTTTTTCTCTTAAACATCTGTAGGTTTGTGTGTGATCAGCCACAGAGGCTCCTTTCTGACCATTTCTCTTTTATGTAGAGGTTATGCGACTATGTGTGTGATCTGCTGCTGGAGGAGTCAAACGTTCAGCCTGTCTCTACACCCGTAACAGTATGTGGAGATATTCACGGACAGGTAAAATATTTTCTATTCATTTGTCAAATTGAGTCTTTTCCTTGTTTTTTTCTCTATTTCTGCTAATAAAATGTTGAGCCTAAACTAATTCAATCTGTGCTTTTGTTGTAGTTTTACGATCTATGTGAACTGTTCCGAACCGGCGGCCAGGTTCCAGACACAAATTACATCTTCATGGTTTGTGTTTCCATCTGAATAAATATAAGGATGAGGATATTTTTGAGTTTTTTGTAACAAGCGTTTGTTTTCTTTAGGGGGATTTTGTTGACCGAGGATATTATAGCTTGGAGACTTTCACCTACCTGCTGGTGCTGAAAGCCAAGTGGCCCGACCGCATCACACTGCTGCGCGGGAACCACGAGAGCAGGCAGATTACGCAAGTCTACGGCTTTTATGGTGAGATTTATTTCAATGGAGAATGATGGGACATCCACTGCAAACATCCCTAAAATCTGCGGGAAATGTCATATTTCACAGATGAGTGCCAAACCAAATACGGGAATGCAAACGCATGGCGATACTGCACCAAAGTGTTTGATATGCTAACAGTTGCAGCTGTAAGTTGGGAATATGTCATGTTTTTTTTTTTTTTTAAATGAAGGATGCTTTGAGCACAGACAGCTTTGCTACAGCGAACTAAAAAAGAAGAGGGATTCTGTTTTCTTGTCTCCTCTGTCAGCTGATGGACGAGCAGATTCTGTGTGTCCACGGCGGCCTCTCTCCTGACATCAAAACCCTCGATCAAATCCGAACCATCGAGCGAAATCAAGAGATCCCTCATAAAGGAGCTTTCTGTGACCTGGTGTGGTCGGACCCAGAGGACGTAGATACCTGGGCCATCAGTCCCAGAGGGGCCGGTTGGCTCTTTGGTGCAAAAGTTACAAATGAGGTAGGTCTGTCGGCAAAACCTATGGGAGCCGATTTAATCAAGGCAGATCGGTGCATCCGCAGGTCGATATTTTTTGCTGATCTTCTCATTTTTTTGTTGCGTATCAGTGTCTCCCTAGTTCACGGATTCATTTAGCAGCCATGACAAGAGCTTGCATGGCCCAGTCCTCCTTTTGCTATCAGTTATTAATATCTTGTTTGTTTTCTGTTTCAATTAAAACAGTTGTTAAACAATCATTTTTATCAATTAAACAAAGAAAGAAGCAGTAATGTCTAGAGCTGGGTATTGTTAGGAACCTGACGATTCAGTTCGATTTCGATTATTGCTGTTACGATTCGATCCGATGCAATTCGATTCGATTCAATGCTGATTTTTGAAGCCGTGTGACTGCAGGAGTTTTAAGAGCAGCCTGGGATGCCAAGTTGAGCACATGGGCAAAGCAGCCAACCTGTAATAGCTCAGTGATATCGACAGCAACTAGCATGTTGGCAGCATTATCTGTAACAACAGCGGCTACTTTTCCGGTAATGCCCGATTCGTTTATTGCCTCCATCAACATGTTCGCTATGTTGCTCCCTGTGTGACTTCCGTGAAGCGGCCTGGTCTGAAGCACATTTGAAACCAATTCCCACTTATTTGATATGAAATGAGAATTGATGGTTATGTAGTGGTCAGTCGCTCTCAAAGTCCAGCCATCGCACGTCAGCGTGACTTTTTAAGCAGCCTTTAGCGACTCCAACACAGCCGTCTTCACCTCTGTGTACAGTGCCAACAGCGCCCCCAACGGTCAGGAGGTGAATCGATTCTGAGGGGTTCCCGCATCGATTATGAATTTTGCGTGTAATAATTACGATGCATCGATTCTTCAATTATTTAACCCACCCCTAGTAATGTCTACTTCAAAAATGGCCCCAAAAAATCCCCAGTACCTATCTGGAATCAGTAGACTGATGTCAAAATAATCATGTTGGTAACGGCCTTAAAATACCTGAATTCATTGAACTCTAGTTAATAGATTATATTATTGGACGATAAGGACTAAAACACACCTAAAAACTGCACCAATCGCATTCTGGAGGTTTTAGACGGGGCTGATTGAATCGCTTCCAGCCAATACTGCAGCTAAGATGAATGTTTATCTAATGTAGATAAAAATAGCTAATTTTAATAGATGGTTATGAGCCATTTTTTAGGTAATCTTACATAAACATGCATTTAAACAAAAAAAAAAATTTTTTTTTGTAGCAGGAGTTATGGAGATCAGTCTTTGCTATTGTTTATTTGTAGTAAACTGTACCTAGAGGGGCGTTTAAGGTGGCCATGAATCGGTGTTGAAAATAGAGGAAAGATATGGAGCAAATCCTTAAGGCAAGAACTCACCAAATCTGATTTTGACTTTGATTGGACAGAAAATCATGTCAGACGTGGTCACGGTGTTTAGCGCTCATTGAAATTCGATGGGGAGGATAAGACCCCCATTAATTTTATGCAGGGGGATTTCATAGGTCCTATTTTAGTCGGACTACGCAGCAATTCAGCGGTAATTTCATGGGTCTGACAGGAAGAGAGAAGTAAAACGCATCCACTTTGGTTTGAAATGCAAAATAAAATCTGTTAATCACACGGGGAAAGAATCAGTTTTGGAGTCTCACATTGTGTACGAAGTAAGCAGGACAGACTGGTACAAAAATAATGAATGAAACATTCGAAAAAGTTAACTTTACCCTAGGACTGCAACTAAAGATTATTTAGCAAATCAATTAATCTGTTGATTAATTTTTTACAATTATCGTTTATTAATTGGATAGTTTGTTAAAGCTTCTAAAAGAAGACTTTTTACGGAATCAACTTTTCCACCTGAGGAGTTCTGGATAGAGCATATTGACAGATAAATTTTTTTTTTTTACCTTAATGCAAAATGTTTTTATATATTTTTACAATCTTTATATAATCCCTGCTCTAAGTGGGTTGCTCTGTCAGCTAAAGGCATGTTTTATAGTCTCTATACTCGATTAATCAATATTTAAATTAGTCGACATTCAATAATCCATTAATCCCTATTAATCTGATTAATCATTTCAGCCCTACTTTAGCCATGATAGGAATTCAGGAGTACAAGAAACGGATAAATTAGTGATCCTCTTTGAGCCTCACAAAAAACAAAATTACGAGGGGCAGATAGAGCGGATCGGGGCGTCGTATCTCTCACCTCTTTATGAAAAAAAAGAAAAACTTTAAACGTGATCAACTTCCCAGATTTCTTTTTAAGAATCACCTCTCTGCCTCAGTCTGCATAGAAACCATCCCACTTATTGCTGTGTTTTTCTTTTCTTTAGATGTTATCTCACTGTGTTTTTAATTCAGGCCTATTAACATTCTCTATTTGTTGTCTGCTGCACAGATTCATTAAGTGGGGCTTTTCTTAATAAAATCCACTGGTGTGTTTTTTTTTTTATATAACTTTTCATAATGTGTCCAAGTCAAATGTAGGAAATTGTTTTAATTTGTGTATAGCACAGAGACAGAAGTGAAAGTATGCAGATCTGCTCACCCTGTCTAATCGGAGCCTCTCTATACTCAGTGTGCCTCGAATAAAATCAAATCAGAGATTATAAAGTCATATACCCCGTTTACACTACCCTTGAAAAACTGTGCCGAGACGGGTCCGAGCTCAGTAACTGAGATAACTTATCGTGCATAAATGGAAAGCAAACTGAACTGAACCGAGCTAGACACAACCGGAACGAGATAACTGCAGACCAGTTCCAGAGGTGGGCTCGGCTCGGTTTTTCCCTGGCTCGGTTCTCTGATAACGAGCACATGAGCAGAACGCGTCATCTCCGTCTGGCTGCACATAGCGATTCACACTCCATTCCAGTAGTTGGAGGTAATGCCCCTCCAGAAGTTGCTTGCCAACCAACACAAAACAGAAGAACAACTATAAACAAAAGCCGACTTTCTCAAGTAAATCCATGAAAGGTTGCCGTCTTCGCCTGACCCTCCGCAAACACTGAAGTACAGCAATAATAATCAAGCATAACTTTCTGAATGTGACGGGCGCCACCATTTTGATTTGCTTGATTTCCTCCTTCCTTGTCTTTTTCTTCTTGTGTTTTATGGCGGTTGGCAAACAACTTTTGGTGCATTAACGCCACCAACTGCTTGATTTCCTCCTTCAAAACTGGCCGTAATACCGCAGATCGTCACTAGGAGGCGAGGAGTCGAGGAACTGAGATAGCGTGATGTGTAAACGGTCGTCAGAACCGAGCTCGGCCTGGTTAACTGATCCGAGCTCAGACCGGTCTCGGCATGGATTAGTTTTTCAAGGCTAGTGTAAATGGGGTAATATACAACTAGTGTGTTCAGGACTTTATTTAGAAATAGTTATCTTGTCTTTACCTAATTCAGCACCTCATTAGCATCTAAAGTACAGCAATACAAAAAGTATTCTCTGTAGGTCAGCAATCAGTGTTATAAGTCTGTTGATACTAAGATTTAACTCTATAGTTTGATGTGGTTAAGGTGGGTTTAATGTATGTGAGATAGAATAAAAGAGTCTTGAGGTTTTAAACTGAAGAGGTCGCGGTGCAGATGCTGAGATGGGGATTTGAAATGTGTGTAATTAATGGGCTGGTGTCGAACTTAGAACTACATCTAATACTTTCTCCATCTGTGCAGTTTGTTCACATCAACAACCTGAAGCTCATCTGCAGGGCTCATCAGCTTGTCCACGAAGGCTACAAGTTCATGTTTGATGAGAAGCTCGTCACGGTTTGGTCAGCTCCCAATTACTGCTACCGCTGCGGCAACATCGCATCCATCATGGTCTTCAAGGACGCTAACACAAGGGAGCCGAAGCTGTTCAGAGCAGTGCCTGACTCTGAAAGAGTCATTCCTCCCAGAACGACGACACCTTACTTCCTGTAGACGAAGCAGCTCGGTCATTAGACAGAGACACAGCACTTATAAACCCATTTAAATGTTGGTGTAACTGATTATGAAGGGAGCACTTCTCGGTGCCGGCTGCCAGTTTTTATTCCTGCTTTGTGCGTTTGATGCCATTATTCTGCAGCTTAGATTTCGCTTAAATACTACAGCAAAGGAAAGTTGCTGAGCATCACTGCTGTCCTGCTGTGTACGAGAAAAGGACTCTGATCAACTGACGATGTAAAATCATATTTATAAAGCTTCGATCTTTACATTAAAAAGAAATTGCACATGCGGTGTTGTATAGATTGTTTGAATGTTATTTCGGTGTATGTATTTAGCTGGACGTATAAAAAGCACTGCTAAAAAAAATCCAAATTCTGTATCCTGACACCTCTCAGTTCCATGTAAGCCTGTAAATAAACCAGACACCTGAGAGTTGATATGTAAAGATACGCTCATCTCCTTCATGTTTATGCTGTGGTGACCTCAGAACTGTCTGTAATATGCAAATGTATAGTCAGTTCTTTGTGGATATTATTTCTGCTTGTTTTTAAATAAAAAAATATTTAGAGTTTTAGTCCATAAGACTTTGATAAAAAGGCATAAATAACTGCTTTCCCTCAATATGTCCTTAATCAGTTTTAAATGGCTTTTAAGGTCTTCCTAATGCATTCTCTCTGGATTTAAGTCTGATTTATATCTTCAAAACATTATTGTCGCTGTTAAAGTTGCACCTGATGCAAAGAAAACACCTAGATTTACTAGTTTGGAACTATCCTTTGGCTTTCTGATAAAAAAAAGCAAATTTCTATGTCCCATTGAGAATTTAAACAATTGAGGTCCTGAAGTTGCAAAGTAAGATTATCATCCTTTCACCACTATACTGTAGTTTGCTGCTATCTTCTGAGATGCCATCTTGGTCTTATTGCTTTATTTAGAAAGTCCACTCCACACCTTTCTCTTTACCTATAAGTCCATTTTCCGAAAGGTGAGGATCAACCTGTTTTTTTTGGCCAATCTGATGCTAATTATTTTAACTTGGACAACTTTTATCGTCTTTTTGTATACACAACGAAATTTTGTTTAGTATTTAGCTTTTATATAGCTTTTATCAAATTTCTTAAAGTGCAGCACTCATTTTATCAAAAATAATATAAATTTGGGGGAGTGTTGGCCTAGTGTGTTAGAGCGGTGTGCTTGTGCCCTGAGATGGTTGCAAGTACCTGTTTCACCACATCACCACAGCTTCCATTCTGGGTTCCTGAGCAAGACCCTTAACCCCTTATTGCTCCCCAGGCGCCACACAATGGCAGCCCACTGCTCCCCAAGGGGATGGGTTAAATGCAGAGAGTGAATTTCCCTGTTATGGGATGATAAATGGATTTACTTTTTTTTTCATAATACACAAATCTGTAATTGGTTTGAGCTCAGGTGCCTTGCTCAGGGGAACATCAACATACAGGGAAGCAAACATACATATAAAGCTGCCTTCAGATGATGTGTTGTGAATTGCTGCTATATAAATAAACTGAATTGAATTGAATTCAAACTCACCCCAAATTGGATTATTATAACGCTTTCACTTTGGTAACAGTTTTTTCCAAATATTTTGCTTAGATTTTCAAAAGATGCTGAATCGAGGGTTAATTATGTTTTTGCTGTTCTGTAGAGAAATGTAGAGTGCTATTAGGGCTGGATTATGAATGACTGCATCATCTTTATCAAAGTTCAAATATTCTTTAATACTTGATTTTGGGGAAAGTTTTAGGAACCTCTGTTTGTATTCAGTTGAAATTTTAAGTATCACTTTAAAGTTAGGAACTGTTATTCTCATTCCAATTCACAGTAAGCTGTGATTGTTAAATAATTATACGTTTTTCATTCATGTTACCTTCTTGGAATAACAATAGAAAAAGAAATCAAATGTTTGCTGTTATTTACCTAACATTTCAGTTGTTCAATTCAGTTTATTTTTTATAGCACAAGTTCACAACATATGTCATCTCAAGGCACTTTACAATTCAACCAGATCATCCAGTCAAATTGATTCAAAGTTTTCTAAGGAAAACCAGTTGATTGCATCGACTCATTGACTGGAAGGCAATCCCTCACACTAAGCATGCTTGTAGCGACAGTGGAGAGGAAAAACTCAATTTTAACAGGAATAAACCTCCAGCAGAACCAGGCTCAGTGTGAAATGCAAAAGGCAACGGTAAAAGGCGGCTCCGTCCAGGAAACACACAGCCAGGCAGACGAGCTCCGAGCCAGCTGCCATGCCAGAGGATGAAGAGAGCACATCCAGACGGACACAGTCAGAGAAACAGGACTACACTGAAAAACAGGCCAAGCTCCAACATCTATAAACAAGGGTGTTGATGGCAGCAGCACAGCTGATATTTCTCTCCAGGATGGAGTCACAGCCAAACAGGAACAGACCAGATGAAGGTACTGTGAGAAAAAAAACAGAGAGCAGAACGTTAGAGATTGAACTAACAGATTATGCAGAGTGGGAGAATAGAGGGAGAATGTGATTAAAGATTGTTAATCACTAAGATCTCTCTTTTTTTTTAAATTAACTATAAAAAAGTTACATTAAAAATGTAGGCGACTAGGAACATCGGTATATACCTGTATTTATTCTCGTAATATTACGACTTTATTTTAACTTGGCCCTAATACTCCGCTGTAACTCTTTAATTTATGAAAGCAATGGAAAATATTTCTGTTCTGCATTTTAGTGAGAAAATTAGGACACTTCGGTTTCCATAGTTGTTGTTTGAATATGATAATTTTTTTTTAATAATACTTTATATTGAAAATTAGAGAATAAAAATATCGTTGAACCTGAATTCCTTTCATTTCTTTAGTGAATAGTTATATTTCTGTGTTATCTGCAGTTCAAGCCTCTGCTACTATCTACGTAGCCACGCCCATAAATTCTCCTAACCAATCAGCAGAGACGTTGTCCTCTGACACGCACAGTCAGCTGGTGTTTGGCTGATTACGTGTAGCTAGCTCCCCAGTAGCTAGCTTGCCAGACGAGACAGTTTCATCGAGTTTAGTAATATATTAATTACAATTACTTTATTTCTGCTGCTTTTAAATGTATATCGAAAAAGAGGGAACATGTAAAGCCACCGAGGAAGCCAAAAACACTGCAAGGGAATATTCAGTCGGTGTCAATATGGTAAGACAGGGCACTTTGGGAAAGGAGTAAGCTAGCTAAAGCTAACATTTACTTTCATTGTTAAAAGCAGCAGAGCTAGCTGGTTGTCAAAACATTGAGTGACAGTCTGCCTGGACGATCCTAATCGGATCAACACTGAAAGGACAGCTGTGTGTCAGCTAAATGGTGCGCCTAGATTTAGTCAGAATAAGCAGCTGTGTTTTATGGCAACTCGTTTACTCCTACAACTTGTGATTAGCTAAATAAAAAAGGGTTTTCATACCAACATCCATAATCATTGATTTTATTGTATTTCTTTTTATTTTATTTTATTTTTAAACCCGTCCTGTCCAAACCCGGCTGTTACATCCTTGAATCGCGTTGTTGTTGAAAAGACAATTTGTCCTCACAAGACACCGTAGCAAGGCAGTTTGAATTGTTTTCACATAGATAATTAAATTGATGTCATAGAGCAAATGGGATTAATCCCCAAAGCTCTGACTTCAGATTCTGCATTTTAAACTGCTGGTTCAACAACTTCTTTTGTCCGTCCTTACCATCTATTAAGTGTTTCCTTTTATTTCTATTATACAGCTGAATGCAAACACAACAGTAGGCCTGTATGAAATTGCATGGCAAAATAACACAGATTTGCTTCAAAACTCTGATCAAAGAGCATTAAAATCCATGAATGTTGTCTCAAATGTTGCAGATTCTGTAAACTGCGCTACAAAAGAGACTCTGAAGGAAGCAACATGTTTGCTAAACTAAAGAAAAAGATTGCAGAGGAGGCAGCCACAGCTCCAAGGACTGGTGTCCGTATCCCCCGGACTATCAGCAAGGAATCCATCGCCTCAGTGGGAGCAGACTCTGGGGATGACTTTGTAAGTAGTTTGTAGCCTTATGTCTGGTATTAGATAAAAAAACAAAAACAACAACCTATAGAAACTGATGTCTAACATGCAGCCATTAATTTTTCATCTTTTTCTACATAAATGGGTCTGTATTTGTTTCAATTAGATATTAATATTATCTTTGGGCAGAGAAAACACAGTAAAATTTTACAGATAAACAAATATTTTTCCTATTTCGATCATTTAAAAAAACAACAAAAAAAACAAGTAACTTTCTTGGCCCTCAACTTGACACTTTCTTTCCCACGGTGGGAACTCTTTAATTTTATCCCAATAATGTCACAAATTATTGGAATTATATAAATACTTACTAGTTTTGTAAAAAAGCAATAAATAAGGCCAGGTTAGCAAAATATAAGGGAAGGAATAAACAATTTAATAAAATGCAGTTTTGTTTTTATTAAGGTTGAGAAATGACTGCCTTTTGTGCTTAGTAATAGCATCTAAGTGCTATTTTTAGTTTTAATGCTCAAAGTTGAGCCATCAATTGAGATCAGGTTGGATTTCATAAATTAGATGTAAAAAATTAAACCCTCTTCAGAACTGTAAGGTTATAGAAACCTCCGGATTTTAACAACCTCAGACGCCCTGGCCCTTTATCACCAGTTGGGCAGGTCTGAGCAACAGGACAAGGGTGTGACCAACATTGCTGTGGAACAAGGATGTCTTGATGGGTTGGTCAAAAAACACATAATATAAATGTTTTTGTTTAACCTGTCAGATAATCCCTTTTTTTTTTAACCACAAATTATTTCTGTAACTGTTTTCCTTCTGGGTGTATCTTGTGTCCGTCTGCTGTTTACTCTCTAAAACCATTGTGCTGCTGTGTTAACGCTCTGTCTTTTGGAGCCTACAGGCTGGTGTCGTCTGTCTCCAGGCGAATGTCCATCCTATCAGTTGCTCTAAATAATTCAGTAGGAAGAAGCAGCGTCTTGGTTTTACTTGGAATGTTTTTGGTGCAGTCCAGCCGTTAAGATTATTCTCTGCACTCTTTCATAATTAGTACATTCATTAAAATCATGAGATCATCATTGTTGGGATTTTCTTTTATTAAAAGAATGTGATGACATTTTTTTTTCTTTCTGATGGTTAGTTATGGTGTGAAGCCATTTATTATCAAAAGACTGTGCCTACTCTTTTTAATTCATGGTGAAAGCAGGAACTACTGAAATGACCCAGATCAGAAGTGTGCATACAGAAAAAGTTTTATTGCCTTCGTTAACAGTGAAAACCATGGTGGTAACTGGGATTAAACCAGTCATGGTAAAGGTGCCTTTTCTCCTTGGCAAAAAGCCTCCAGTTCCTTTAAATTCCTGGGCTGTGTGAGATCACAACAGAGTGACTCAATAAGATTACAGTCAGGAGACTGAGAGGCAAACTAAAAGTGCTAGCCACAAAAACAGTATTTATATTGAAATAGACACTTGATCGGTGTCTAGTTATGTCTGATAAAAAAGATAGATAATTTCAGTTGCAGGCAGAGGAAAGGATTTAGCTCTGACAGCCAAACTAAGATTTGTTGGGAGGGTTGACCGGCTTTTTAAGATTAAGGTTAGAAAGGTTTTGGGTAACAGTTTCAGTTCAATATTTTTCCCCCCGTTACTTATTTCTAAAAGGTAAAAAGAAAAAAAAACAATTTAAACATATTAATTGATATTAAAAGGTTTCAAAATTTGTTATACATTTTTCAGGCAAATTGAAAAGCCCTGCAGAACAACCATCCGTTTGTTCTGCAGCACCCCATGACAGGTCCACTCCGCCTGTTTTTGAGCGTTCTCATGTTGGAACATCTAGGTAGAGTTATGCATTAATGTTGACCAAATGCCCCATCCTTTGGCAGCTAACTCATCACTAAAGCACCAGTGATCCACCTCCAGTAGGATTAGTGCGTGTTTCAGCGTTAGCTTCCAGAGGTTTTTGCTTGTAGCTAAAAAGTTCAGGTTTGGACCAGTCGCTGCCTTTATTTCAGAAATGTTGAGGCTGATCTCTGTGCTGTTCGACGTCTTGTAAGCAGGAAACTTTTTACCATTGAATGTTAATTACTTTCATCTGAGCCTTGACCATGCAACCGTTTATCTTGCTTTTTAAACCCAAACACAACCCTTTATTTCACAGTTAAACGTTATTTTGAGGTAATTTCCTTGTATCCAAACAATGCAATTCTGCTGATCCTGAAATGTCCATTGTTCTACTGGACCAGGGTTCTTTTTTTATCCTAATTTTCCTCTTATTAATGGGAGATTGAAAACTGCAGTTTGGCATTCTCAGTTCCTCGGACAGCGTTAAATCCCCCTCCTGTTTTGTCTAGTTGCCTGTTTTCTAAAAATCCTTTTGATGATTAATTTGCTTTTCCCGACACTAAGAAACCAGACATTTCAGTGCAGCACCGGGTGGAAGATGCAGGGATTTGTCAGAAACTTGTAGAACTTTAAAAAACAAACTTTAAGCAGCCATTCAGATCCATCTGATCCACTTGTGATCAGGCTAAAATCATCAGGGTAGGTTCATCACATCTTTTGAGTAGATTCTGTTGGCATTATGATTAATAAATAAATAGATAAACACAGTTGTTTGGCAATAAATGGCTTAATTCAAATACTAAACATCTGTGAGAAAAAAGTTTTGGTTTTCTTTTATATTAATGGAATAATGTCTTCCCCCCCAAATTCTTTTTTTTTAAATTATTACTTATAAGAAATGTTCTGGTAAGGTTAGGATTCTGGTAAGAATATTTAAGCAATCTAATATAAAAACAAAAACAGAGCTTTAAATACATTTTTTGGTGGGTTTTCCACATAATGTGATTTTTGTTTTTGAGGGGGGATAGAGCTGTTTGATATTCAAAGATTTTTTATCACCTGTGACTGCAATTTAGAAATTTAATCTGGTTTTGTTTTAAAGTTCCTTCTGATGGAGGTCTGAATTACATTTTATTTATTTATTTATTCATTTTTTTAACTTAGGCATCTGATGGCAGCAGCTCCAGGGACGACTTGTCAGCCCAACTTCTTCGTAGAAATGATCAGATCCGGAAACTGGAGGCCAAGCTTTCAGGTATGATAAGTGAGAAGAAGGTAAAGCCTTTTACTGCGTGTTTCTGGATGGTACAGTGACTCCGAATCATTCCTCAGCTGCAGAAAACAGAAGACTTTGCTTCAATTCTAAATTAGGGATGCAGGAAGTTGGATTTTTAACACCAAACAAAAAATACTGCATAATTGCACCATATTTATTAATGCTCTGAACTTCTATATCAATGCGTTTATTGCACCATGTTTTTTCTCCCACACTGTTTACATTTTAACCGCTGCTGCGCTTTATGAAATGGAAATGTTCCTTTAATGTCTGAAAAGTTGTAATAAACGAAGTTTCGCTTTGTATACACTCTGTGTATACAAAATGACAATAAAAGTTGTCTAAGTCTGAAATCTATTTAAAAAGCTGATATTTTGTAAACCAACTGGGCAATAACAATATTTCCTTCCTTAGACCTATTTACAGACGCCATGTGTGTCTCTCTCTGCTGTACTGTGCATTATTGCAAATAGCAGTTTTTCAATCTGTTTCTAAAACTTTGAAAAACTTCAATACCTTCGACATTTTTACTTCTACATCCCTTCTGTGACAGACTCATGCAACAGCTGTCTGGGACCTGCAGGTCAGGCAGAATCCTCACTAGTTTGTCAAATAAACACATCCTTATATACTGTACCTGTCAATTATATTGGCAAAATGGCCGACATCTGATATTGTTTTATAATATTGTGCATCGCTATTCAAAATGAAACTTGAGGATCATTAGAAAAATGGCCCAGAAAAAAGAAAACCACCCGATTATATGAAGATAGACCAGTGAGTAATATTCCCTTTTTTCTACCAGAGCTTCTGATCAGAATGTTGTTGAATTTTAGTTTTAGAAACTAAAATACAACTAAGAGAATCAAGGAAAAGCCTTAAAGAAACAGTTTCTCTACTCTTCCTTCCTTCAATGTTAATTATTTAATTTATGGGCAGAGGAATGATGAACCTATATTAGAGTTTGATAACCAATGTTATATATTTCCCTTCACTTTGGAAACGGTGAGAAACCAGCCACAGCGCATTCAATGCTAATCAGCATTCAGCTGAACGCCCACTATCCTGCTCTACATACTGTCCACGTCACATGACAAAACAAACACACCTTCACAAAGCCACTACTAGATCAAAAACAGCAACTAGACTGGTTTAAATATCAACCATTAACATCAACCCAGCTTTGGGTAACATACATTGTTCTGATAAGAACAATACCTGTATGTTAAAAAACGGTTGATAGCGACGATATCCAGCATCTTTGGTTGTTAAACAAAGCTTTAATGATATTTTAAACATAGGTTATATGATAAAAGAGAGGACATTTGGCTTAAGCATCTTCAACTATATTAGATTAGATTAGATTCAACTTTATTGTCATTACACAGGTACCGGTACAAGGCAACGAAATGCAGTTCAGGTCTAACCAGAAGTGCAAAAGCAGCAAGTGCAGGATAAATAATGGTTCCATAAATACAGGATGTGGGTATTTCTACTGAATGAGCATAGAGATGAATACTGTTATAAATAATGAATATAATATATAGATCACTAGTGTTATAAACTAAATTTAAGCTGGATATGTACCGAATATAATATACAGATGGATATTACTATAAAAAAGGTTTTTACAGTCATGTACAATAGCATATATACAGATGGGTTTTACTATAAAATGAATAAATAGAGTTTGGCCAGAAGCTATCTAAATTAAAGTGCAGTGGAAGGTAATTGCATATTACAGTTAAAGTATGTTATTGCAGATGTAAATGTAAACAATTGGTGCTGTGAATAAACAGTCGGTAGTGAGTAGGGCAAGATGCATATAAAGAGTTGTTACAATAGTAAAAGTCAGGAGTGCAGGTAAACTTTACTAGCAGTTAAGGATGTTAGTATTTCTAACTCAATGCTGCAGTTAATGCGTGTTTTCTCTAGAACATCTAGTTCCTAACCTGGGAACGTTTGGAAGCCCAGTTTGTTTGACGTACGGAGGATCTGTACTTCTTCTGATTTATTTCTAAACGCGTCACATTTCTGATGGAGGCTAACTTTGAGTTTTCAGAATCATGTTGCATTTCTGGACTTCCAGTCATGACAGGCTTCCCCAAGAATCCACCATGATTCCTGTTGTGTAGCTTTTAGAACCAGTTATGATGCTTAAAATCTGTTTTCAGCATCTTCAAACATGTTTGGCTTTAGGGAAAATCAGCCTGCTGTAAGCTAACACCCTGGAAATATGCCTGAGGGCTGGAAGAATAAAACGCCTCTTTGTGGTACAACAAATATCTGAGCTGTTTGAGTTCAACTGTTTTAACACCAATTTGTTTAATTTGTTTTATGGAGGAGTCATGATTAAAGTGTAGTATCCAATTTTTGTGCTGAGCTGCTGTGCTAGAAGGGAAACCTTCCTAATAAAGAGCTGCAGCACTGATCTGTGGTTGAAATTAAAGTTTTTAAAAAGCATCCTTTGTCATCAACTGCTATAATGGTCCAAATATGTGTGTGCTATTTAGTTATTTTTCTTTCTTCTCATAGAGAAATTAAGCAGTTTTATGAATTCTATTAATTGCTGTGCTGTGAATTTTCCACAGACTTTTGCTCTAATAAAAAAATAAAAAAATCCCCCCAAAATACTAAAGTATTAGTTTGGAATAAACCGTAGGACAAAGTAAAGCAATGTCAATTCTTACTGATCTTTCTGATGAACATGATTGTGAAACTGCTCTTTTATCCTTTGGTTAAATGTTTTTTTTTTTATTTACTTGTCCTGCACCCCCCTTCCCCTCCCCTTTAGTAGCTGTAGTGATGTTTCTCCCAAAGAAAAGGCTGAGGAGTCATAGAGCATTTAAATGGGCTCCTCAGGTGTAAAAATCATCAGTAACTTTACCTTCCATTGTTTCTCAATCATTCTCCCTTTTGTTTCTCCTTGTCCGTTTGTTCATATCGTCCCCTGCTCATCTCCTGACTGGTCTGTTACTGTTTGGTGTGTGGATGTATTCACATGTGACGTTTAAACCTCATCCCAACACTCTACCCCTCAACGCTAGACTACGCTGAGCAGCTACGAATTATGCAGAAGACCAAGGAGAAGCTTGAAATTGCTTTAGAAAGGCATCAGGATTGTACGTACCGCTCCTCTCCTCCCAATTAGCTTCCTTTCTCTTGCTCATCTTTCCACTTTGCTGAGCTTCACCCAATCACATCTATACTTCCTGCCATTAACCTTCTTACTGCTCAGTTTCAAATCTGCTTTTTTTTTTTTTTTAAATCTAAAAATCCACCCAAGATATTCTTTTGATATTTGATTAGAGTGGGCTTTTGGAGTTTGTCCTTTTTTTGGTTCCATTTTCATTGATGGCTGTTGCAGCTTTCTGCATGTTTAATGAGATGATAATGATTGCAGCCACACCTGTTCGTCCGATGAGTTTTTTTTTGCCAGTGTTCAACCTTCACAGTGAATTTTTTCATGCTTTTTGATCCTTTACATCTCAGTTCTAGACTGTATTTAGAAGACCAAAGCGTTTCACTGGGTTATCTGTGGGTTAGGTGGTTTATGTAGCAAATTGTTCTAGGGATCAGAAAGGTATTGCTACCCTTTTCCCTTATTTTACCCTTTGTCGTGTTAGATCAATAATCTTTAGTGCGTTTAATTGGAAAGGGGGTAAAGCCCAGGTTACACCAGTAGTGTCCAACTTCTTAAAGCAAAGCGTCACTTCAGGACCATCCCTACACAGAATGCCTTTAAACCAGAAAAGATAGAGGAGTTAAATTAAAAAGAATAAATAATAGAAACTATGTTTAACCCCTTAGCTCCCACCGCCTGGCTCTGAGACATTTTGATGCCACACTTTGTTCTGGATAGCAAGCTTATTTGTAAAGAAAAACCCAACATGTTGTACCTCTTTAGAATGAGGTGATCCTAAAGAAAACGACCATCAACTCAATTGTAAGCCAACTATTCCCCACAAACACAAATCACTTATCTGTCATCAAATTAGCATTCTTAATTTTCACATCTTAACTTGTTTTTCGCCTCTGCTATTCCAACACACGTTCGTTCCTCACATAAATGGGCTAATTTTGTCCGTAGCACTCCACAAAAAAGTAATGTCCTGTTGTTTTCCCCATAAAATAAAATCACATGTCGTAATAATCCTCTAAAGCTGATTTTTTTCCCCCCATGATAAAGTAAATATAAAGTGGATAACAGCTCATTTTTTGTGTGTCTGTAAACCATTTTAGATGATCTACGTTAAATGGGCTTATTCACCAATCTGTTTGCTCCCAAAATCAAGCCTAAGTTCCCTTCTAAGTATCCAGAATACGTCGGGAATGTTTTCTGTAAGAAACGCCATCCCCAGGCGCATGCGTCACTGTAGTTTTCCCGTAGCTAGAACTCCACAACTCAGTGACCAATCAAACTTTGACTGACGTATTTTGTTACCCACTGAGATGAGCTTTTCAATGAAGTATTGGAAGTTCAGGGGCGGGCTGGAAAGGTGAAGCTTATTTATGTACGTAAGGAGTGAGCGGAGAAACGACACACACAGAAAATGCATAATCAATATTCTGAAACATAAAAATTTGAAATAATTTTTAGAAAAAGTGCTTGAATTAAATGGTAAAATTAGTCATAAGATTCAAAAAAT
>NW_015150656.1:337213-344169 GCF_000732505.1 Cyprinodon variegatus
CGCTCCGCTCCGCTCCGCTGCGCTCCAGACCGCCTTTACAAAGCAAAGCATACAGCCTCCGCTGTGGCTCCCGTCCGCTCCCCTCTGAGTTCCTTGGAGATCGTAGAGGGCATGCACGAGATGATTAAATTCAAAGCAGCAAAACATGCGGAAATGATCCAGGGTTTCAGTGGATCATTAAAAATAATTACAATTCATTAATTCTTTTGATTTTTTTCATTAATTTCATAAATTTTTATGGGATTTCGGGGTAACAATCAACACCGAACCGAAAACAGTGACCACGAAACCGTGAACCGAACCGAACCGTGGATTTTGTGAACCATTCCACCCCTATTATTTATGTACGTAAGGAGTGAGCGGAGAAACGACACACACACAAAATGCATAATCAATATTCTGAAACATAGAAATTTGAAATAATATTTAGAAAAAGTGCTTGAATAAAAATTTGTCTGAAGTATCTATAGAAGTGTGTTTTTTAAATGGTAAAATTAGTCATAAGATTCAAAAAATCCTGTTTATGATCGTTACATCCATGACAAACAGGGGAAAACAGTAAGGGTATTAATACCTTATAGAGAGACTCATTTATTTTTCTCTATAAGAATAAAAAACCCAATATGTTTTATTTAAATGTATCTCCTTTCAGGGAGAGAAGAACCATTTAGGAAATACAGGCATAAATGTCTAATAAATAAAGGGATCCGTAGTAAGATAATGTTGGTCTGAGGATAAATATGATCTCAGGAGACATGAGGGAGAAAATGTTTGAAGTTTATATGAGTTGTGTTGATTTTTGTGGTGTTTACCCAATTAATGCTCTTAACTAACAACTGCTAATGTTTGCAGTAATGGAAAACATGGCGTTCATTTTTCTAAACAGGGTGGTTTTATTTTTCCTTCACAGATTATTCAATAATAGCCTCTCTGCCTTTTTTCTCTGTTGCTATGCATCACTCCTCCTTCCTTGCTTTTGTTTATATCTTTTAATTTTTTTGTTTGCTCTTAGGGAGAACACCTAGTCTTTTCACAGCTACTAACAAAGCCCCTATATTTTTGACATATAAACCTTCGTATGGTTATGTTTCTATTTCCTATCACTGAACAGCATCGATTAAGAAACTCCAAGAGCAGAACGAGTCTCATCAGAGCAGCAGAGCCAAAATGGCCGAGGGGATGGCTTTAGCTCTGGAGAAAAAGGATCAGGTAAATCCCACTCGTTCTCACAAATCCCATCGCAACTGTTAGTTTGTGTGTTTGGTTGTTTGTGTGCTGATTTCTGCCTCCTTTTTCCTGTAGGAATGGATGGAGAAGATGGCTGATGTAGAAAAAGCAAGTACTTCAAACTGTGTTGATGTTTGACTAGACAATTTTAACTCAGCTATTCATAGCTCTGTTCAACTTAAATTTTTACAATTCAGATTTAAAGCAATCTTTGAATTTTTTCATCATATTTGTTTTGATTGGAAGGAGGCTCTCCCAGCTATGATTAAGTATAAAGAGGAAGCTAAAACTAAGGGTGTTTGTAAGGAGGCCCTCCAGCCTCAAAGACATCAGAAAACATAAGATCATCAGTGTAGCAGTGGAAACATGCAAATTAAACCTAAGTTTTGTATGTTGATTCTGTAGCGTTTTTAGTGACATTATTTCATATGTTTTAAATTTACACGACAGTAACTCAATGGTTACACACATTCTGAAAGATTACCACATCCTCCTGGCATATTTTAATTATTTTTGTTTTACCACATGTTTTTGCTTAATTTGTTAGTAAATAAAGCTCTTATTGTGTATTTCTGATAACAAATAAGTTGCAATACTTTGCATGTTTTCAGGTGAAATAAACAAGGAAGTAGCCTGCCTCTGCTAAGCCATTAGCCTCTCCCAGCAAAGTGTGCAAAGAATAAGTTGAAGATCTAATGATGATTATGCAGAAAGCAAAAGATGTATTAAATTAAACCAAATGAAACTAAAACTTTTCCATGTGTGGAGTTCTGGAGTCCTAAGACAAAATTGTGCTGAAGCCTACCTGTTTGTGTGAACTCAGTCCGTTTAAAATGTATGAAGACTTTGAAGATAATTTTAGGTATCTCCAGCTAAATTTGCACACATTAATAAGACAATATGCCAAGAACCTCTGATACTCTGAGGGTCTTTAAACTCTACAATTTAGAGCAAGATGGCACCAGGTTTGGCTTTAAATCAGCGCAGAATGAAATGTTTATGCCTACTCTGGTGCTCCCTGTGGTGAGAACAAACCTGTATATGGTCGACTGCTAGAGCTACGGCCAACGGCCTGCAGATTTTTAAAAATCCAAAGAGAGGAGCAGAATATGGAGTTAATTTGGTTCCAATTTTGTTGCAAGCAAAGAAAAAATCTTTTTGAGAATGGAAATGAGAGAAAAAATAGGGAAGCAACAAACTAGTGGTTGGGGCAGAGAGCGTGGAAACTTGAGGTTCTGAGTTCAAGCCCCACTCCCACAGACTGCCATGATTGCTCTCTGATTGCTCCCAGGGCGCCCCACGGTGGCAGCCCTCTGCTCCCCAAGGGGATGGGTTAAATGCAGAGGTATATTTCTTCAATGTGAGATCAATAAAGTTCAAATATTGTTATTATAGGGCTTTGCAACTAATTTCATTTGAAATATAATCGCAATTTAACAAAACAAAATTTAAAAATCACAGAGGCACTGATTTTTAGTCACACTATATTTAACAAGAGTAAGACAGTAAATTTCTGCCTCCAGCCTTTTAGGTGGTGATCGAATGCTTGAGGTGGGTTTGTCGCCACACAGAAAGGTACAGAGATTTGCAGCTAACAGGTAGATCCATGAATGGAAGTAGAAGTAAAGACTTTTTCACTCAATGGTTACAGTAAAAGTCCTGTGACAGTAGACTCTGGGCAAGCAAAATTATAAAAACCGAGGTTGGTGCAAAGGAAAATGGACATAAAATCGCAATTGCAATTATGGTCAAAAGTAATTGCAATTTAGATTTTGGGAAAATTGTTCAGCCCTAATACAGAATTGAAAGTTGAAAAACTTTTTAATAAAACAAAAAATATTTGGAGCAGCTTTCTGATTCTTACATGTGAATTTCCCAAATATCTTGTCTAAATAATTTTTTTATTTCTAATTTATTTTTAAACCTTTCTTTCACAGTTGTTCTATGAATTCATTTTTTTCAATTTACGTTTCCCTATCTTCACTTTAGGCTCAATTTAAATGCTGACTCTTGATGAATGAAAATGTTGTTGCTAACATCCAGGCAGACCAATAAAAATGTGTTTTCACAGAGGAAAGAAACTGTAAAATAAAAAAAAATGGAGTTTGTAAAACTCAGTCTGAAAAAGAGAAATTTTAAACACAAAATTTGAAAATATATAAAAACTGTGAAACATTAAATAAATTAAATTAGAAAAAATAAAATATGAAAAAAAAATTTGAAAGAAAATCAGCACTTTTATTCTGAAAAACTTTTATTGATGAACTTTTTCAAATTTTCTTTTCTGGTTTTAATTTTTTTAAGTCTTTTTTAAGCCATCATTTGCAAATAGTTTTCTTTGCTTTCAACATTGGAACAAAATTCCCACCATAGCAGAAAGGATCTGAACTTCATCCTGACCTTTATCTCAGCTGCTGATCGCATTGGTTTAAGATTTCTCTGTTCTTCTGGTTTGGACCTACATCCTATCATCTAACACCAGCAGTACTGCTGGAGCCCCACAGGGAGCCTCAGGGAGCTTCTGTATTGACACCCAACATGTGAGGAAACAATAGCATGAAATAGTTGTTCTGTATGTTTAGGAGAAAGCTGCCCTGTCAGCTCGGATTGAGGAGATGATGGAACAGAGTTTAACGCTCTTCCAGAAAAGGGATGACCTGGATGAACTGGAAGGCTTTCAGCAGCAAGAGCTTGCTAAAGTTAAACACATGGTGCGTACATGTGGAGATTGTCAACATCTGTTTGTTTAAACATGGTTTGACATGAAATAGGGGAGTTTGATTTAGGGAGTCCTGTTCACAGATAAAGAGCCACAGTAGGAGAGAGTGTATCAGTCTGAGTGCAGGACTAAATAGGGATGTTTGAGTTGTTCATGGCGTCACATTCACAGCCGTCCTCTTAATCTGGTGGCTTTTTACATTTCTGTCCCCATCAGCTGCTGAGAAAGGAGGAATTGCTCAGCCTGCGGGAGCAGGAGCTTCAAAAGAAGGAGGCAGAAGTTCAGTCAGCGAAGCGAGGCCTGTCGGAGGCTCGGGGAAAACTCCAGGCTCTGCAGCAGCAGCATGAGGAGAGCTGCAGACTCAACTCAGAGCTGGAAATAGAGCGGTAAGACATTCAGCTTCTCCATGGTAACAATTTATGAATATTTTTGCTGCCAAACACATGGATCTTTATTTACGGTCCTGAAATCTATCAAAAATCATATTTTAGATGATGTTTTTTACTTTGTTAAAGCTTAAAACAGCTGATTGTATGGAAAATATCTGACCTGTCAAACCTGACATGTGGCTGTTGTAATAACTGGGTTCCTGTGGCAGCGCAACAGAACCGAGGTGTAGCTCTGCCAACAGCTCTGTAGGGAAGTTAGTTACTTGCATATGTCTTACAGATGGAGTTAAGCAGCCATTAACCAGTTAAATGAGCCCTTGTATGATATGTTACCGTCTGTAAATTAATTTGGGGAAAAAAGTGGATAAGTTATAGGAATGACGTAGGATGTTCTTCTTGTGGGTTGATCATCAAAATAAGTGGTCCTCCTAATTGTCAATCATTCTGGTGATATGTTTACATAAGGTCGTCCTACATGCTTGTCCCCATTCTGACATAGTGGAAAAATTGCTAATCTTCTTTGGGAAAATAAACTTATATGAGTGATGCAAACAGCAACTCTTAAACAGAGCGTGCACGAGGAGAAATGGGCTAGTGCACGCTCTCACACGTGTTTAAAAGGCGTTTCCTCTCGGGAGCGGGTACAGGGTTGTGCGTGTGGAGAGGGAGGTTTTTTTTTTTTTTTTTTCAAAAATTCGTGAAGATACACCACTATATCTTTAAGTAAAATGAGGTAAAAATCTAAGTTAAAAGGCTAATTGAACGATTTAGCCAAAAACCAAAATGCATTTATTTTTAAACAATATTGTGATTTTTATTGCAAATTTTTGTTTTTGTTTTTGCACTCAAGGGTTTCAGGTTAATCATGACCTTGAAAGCATGATTTTCCAGAATCCAGTGTTGCAGAACTTTACTGTAACATTTGCATGAAAATTTCTTACTTCAACTATAAAGCATAGATCTAGGTGCTAGCTGCAGCTCTGTTACCATTTTAATCATATTACCCCCACCTAAAGGGCTGCAGGGAGAAACTTAGTGCTCTTGTGAAATGTATTGTGATTGAAAAATTAAGTGCCTCTGCAATTTGAAATTTTTCTATTTTTCTAAATTGCAAATATATTGCAAATGCAACTAATTGTCCAGCCCTGATTAAAAATAGTTAAAAATGTAAGGGATTGTAATGTGAGCGCCTGTATCAGCATTAATGATCTAAGGTTTTATTTTATCAAAAAAAATTGTCAGTTTCTTTCACTGAGTGTTTTTTTGTCTTTTACATATTAGTGGAAGTCATCTTTGTTACATTGACCTTGATTCTTTTTCATCAAAATATAAATATTTTTTAAATGTTCCAAAAGTAATAAGTTCTTTTTCTGTCCTCCGATAACACTCTTAGCTTAAAATTTAGATTTTTAAAGCATTTCACCGAGCGCCCTATAAAGGGATAAACGGATTTCTGTTCTTCCTCAGAGAAGAACTGCTGCTGCTTCGAGAAGAAGCAGACAAGAAGATCGTGGAGCTGGAAGGACGAAGCCAGGAGCTGCAGGCCGTCATCCAGCAGGTTTCTGAGGACTTCCAAACGGTCGGTTCAGAACAACAGCACCACTCTGTGCCAGCTGCTGGGTTTATACTGACACCGTCGGTTCTGTTTCCATCAGTCCCAAAACATGGTGTCGTCTCTAGAGAAGAACATTCATGACTTACAGGCCGAAAACGAATCCCTGAAATTACATCAACAGAAGGTGAGGAGATATTATCATTATTACCGGTATTTATAATCAGGAGAATATTTTCAAACAAATGTTTGTTATATCCAGACTTTTAATGAAAAAGCAAGTTTAGATGTGAAATGTCTGGTTCCTTCCTCAGGCTGCTGTGGCAGAGGAGGAAAAGGAACGGCTGCTGGTGGAGCTTCAGAAGAAGGTTTCCTCCTTAGGGAGACGGCTGCAGGGGAATCTGAGCCAAGACGAGCATCTGCAGGAGCTCCTCCAGGAGGCAGGTTTCTCCTCCCATCAATGACACTTTGATAGATATTCCACATTAAAGTCTTTAAAGCAGTGAAATAAAATTCCTTCCCTCGTCTCAGATCTACACACTTTATAATCTAAGACTAGGTGTGTGTTTGGAGCAGAAATGGCCGATAACCTGCGCTGTCTTTTTCCTTTAGAAGTCCAACCTTGAGTTAAGCCTTGAAGAGACCAGAGCAGAGATGTTGGCTGTTAGGACCAACCATGCTGACACTGTCAGCTCCCTGGAGGCACAGGTGAAGTAATGCATCGACTGATTACAGGGTGCTTCTCTTACTGCGGATCAGTATCAGTAGGGCGTACCCTCCCTGCCAGGTTGAATGAATGAATGAAACTAGATCTATGTTTATCATTCCTGCATTTCCTGTGTACACTCAGGTTTCTAAGATGAGTGGCAGTATTACTGAGCTGCAGACGCTTCTTCGACACAAAGAGGATTCCTCCAAGGCCTACAGAGACAGAACAGACGCACAGGTCAGCTGCTGCTCTACCTCTGTAACGTGGCAGCCTTATGATGCCTTGTGTTTTGTCTATGCTTACATGTTGTAGGTCTATATTAGGTGGATGAGTAACGGCCAGATTATGGTTGTTATGGTT
>NW_015150656.1:344955-366807 GCF_000732505.1 Cyprinodon variegatus
ATTATTTACTAGGAACCACATTAGCTACTTCCTATCAGAGTTGCCTTCCATGCTGGTCGTAACTTTAGCTTCTGTCCGGAAGCATCAAAAACACGACATTCGTTAAAATGTATCCCATGTTGTGTGCGCAGGTGTTTCTCCATGTAGGATGTATTTCCTCCCACGGATGTTATTGCCACTTTATACCCAAATTTTCCATCGCTTTACCCGATGGGACGCCATTCTTTTGTTTTGCTTTTCTAGACTTATGCCTCGTCAAGTCGTACTTGCTTACTGAATGCCGTGTGCGTAACTTTGTGTAAAAAAACATGACGTAAGTCGTGCTGTCCAGCGCTGGGCTCTGGTGCTGCCTGGAACCATTAAAAGAGCTGTTAAGCGAGCTGCCAAACGGTGCCATGGAATTGGAACACACGGAACCGGTTTTCCTAAACGTATCTGACGTGTTCCAGACGACCACTGAACGTGTTTCTAACTTCCAGCTACTGTATAATGGCGTATTGTCAGTGTTTTAAAAGGAGGTTCACAGGAGGAAACCGTCAGTTCTCCTCCAGCCTTCATCACCATCATAGGGTGAGTGTGATGGAGCCTCCCTGCGTCCACGGCCACGACCAACAAACTACCTAGCAGATATGACGCTAAATCTGCTGCGACTGCAAACCTTCTTTCTTCCTTTTTTCTTTTTATTTCTTCTTTTTTTTTGGCGTTTGGTAAACAGAAGCTAGGTTAATTCCGCCATCAAGGAAATCCTTTTATGCAGACCGGGCAACACCGGGCGCATCGCTGCCCCCCTGACGGCACTGACTCGTGCATCATTTCATGGGCATCACACTGCCATGCGTTTATGCATAAGTTAGGCTGTAATACGCGTTGTATAAAGTTCAGCGTACGCCAGCGTTGTAGAAAGTACTTGGATATCAGGAAAACCCTGGCTGAATCATCAAGGTGTGACAGGGCCCTAAAAATAATTTATCCATCCATTTTCTTACACTCTTATCCCAAGTGGGGTCGCGAGGGGCGCTGGTGCCTATCTCCAGCTGTCTACGAGCGAGAGGCGGGGTACACCCTGGCGAGTCCATCGCAGGGCAACACAGACAAACAGGACATACAACCATTTACGCACACACTCACACTAACTCACCTTCTTGCTGTCAAAGTACCAAAACAGATCTCTGTAACTTCAACTTTGCTCAGATTCCCTGAATGCAGCAGCAGTTTTATTTTTTTTATACCGAATCCCATAAATAAATCTTTCTCCTTAAGTCTCTTCAAAAAATGACAATCATGACTTCAAAAACTAGTTTTATCTCCACAATTCACTCCGTAGACTGACCCTCATTTAAAGGGCAATGATTCAAGCTGTGAAACGTGCTGATAAAACAATCATGTTTCACAACAAACAGTGAGAATAAAACGTATTAAATGTTTCCAGCTACTGGTTTTCATTTATGAGTATAGATCAAAGAGCAAAAGGATATGAACTGATATCACTCTGAGCTATGGAAGCCTAAGGATTGGCTTGGTGGGAATAAAATCCAGATTTTTCCATAACTGAGGATGGGATTAATCGCCCGACCCCACAAAAAACATCACAACAGTAGCTTGAACCCTGAAGATCTCTAAGCTTTCTCTCAGTCAGTGCATTGTCACCACCTTGTGGTGGGAGGTCCAATGCTGGCAGGTGTTTAAAGGTCCTTCACTGAACTGGTTAAAGTGTCCAAATATTCAGCAGTTGGAGGCGGTAGGGTTTAGCAGAGAGAAAATAAGTCTGTATTATCTAGAAATCTTTCTCATTAATCTAACATTTGTTTGTTTTAGATCGCCACTTTGGAGCAAGAGATTCTGGAGAGAACAGAGAGAATAAAGACAGCAGAGCAGCAGGTGGCAGAGAAACAGCAACGCATGGATCAATTGGTAACAACTCCTGCGTGTTCTAAGTTTACCTCCTGATCCTACAGGATAAGTTTTGGTTTGTTATAAACACTTTTCCTCCAGCAGGGGGAGTGGAGTGCAGAGAAGGCCTTCCTGGAGCAGCAGGTGCGTTTGACAGAGCAGCAGAGTGTGGAGCGGGTCGGCCGGCTGGAGGAAAACGTCTCCTCTCTTCACACAGAGAAACTCTCACTTCTGGACAGGGTGGTATGTTTCCTCTTCACTCTTTGTTGACATGGTAACCGTGTGATGCAGGCGGTTATTCTGCTTCCAGAGCGAGGGAAGTGTGTTCATAACAAAAATCAGAAAGAAAAGGCAAAGAAATGAGTTTTAAAATGCCAGTTTTCTGTCTGACAGGCGGATCTGGATAAACAGCTGGTTCAGGCAAACTCCATTTTGAAGCAGCAAGCGGAGGAACTGGAGAATTCCAAGGTAAAAACTCCAACGTTCCTGGAAGACCTTCATCAGCTCTGTCAGTATTTTATTAGAGCATCACCAAACAGGCCAAAAACACAGAACTGACTGAGAAAAAGGCTTGGTTTGATTAAGGGGCCTATGCAGCTCTATTTTAAAATCTTTAGTAGATCTGAAGATCTCAGTTTAGATGGAATAAGAGCGTAATGGGATGTTTTCAGAGAAGAGGAGCAGAGTAAACATGTCGTATTTATTCTGTGTCTCATGCGTTTCCTCAGGCAGAGCTGAACAGCCGGCTGACTGTGAGCACAGAAATCGCTAAATCTCTGGAGGAAACCAGACGGCAGAAGGAGGAGCTGCAGAAACAGGTCAGCATGTTTCCCTTTAGACGTCTGGATGTATAAACCAACACATCAGATCCACACCATCATCTGATAAAAGTTTAAAAAAGAAAAAAACAAGCAGATTGATGAACTAAACACAACTTCCTATACTTTGGGGATTGTTTATTAACAGAACTGAACTAGAGATCAGGATGTGCAAAGATTTCCAGCCAATAAAGGCTCCATAAAGCACAGCCTGGGGTAGGGACTTTGGCTCAGCTGTTGCAGCCCTGCGGTCCTGCTGTCTTTCTGCTGCTGAGTCCACTTGATGACCTGGTTTAAGCTGCAGCTTTTGGGCTGCAGAATATTTGCAGAGTTACAATCAACATGAAGGCTGCATGTTTTAAAGATTCTGTGTTTGCTAAACCTGCACGAATCATGAACTCTTCACCAGCTTGCAGGTTTTGGTGATCGTTGATTGCCAGGTGTGAAGTTAGTTACACTGAGGTGTCAAAAGTGTTAATGTTTATTACTCAAGTAGAAGTATAAATCCTACTGTTTAAAACACTTTTATAGATGTTAGAGTATCAACTTCAGCTTTTTACTAAACTGAAAGTGTAATAATACCATTTTTAAAACAACTTAAAATATGAAGTAAAAGTAATGCAGTAAAAAGTATTAAAGACAATCTGGATGATTCCTTCCTTATAATTAAGTTTCTTAGTTTTATAACTACTATTAATAGTGTCAAATTGAACTGTACATAATCTTGAAGAACATCTATTTTGGTATATGGCGAACAACAAGTTGGGGCAGCACCAAGTTCAGCCACAAATAAATTAATTATCTGGATGAAAGAAATGATTTTGATGATTATTTATTTATTTATTTATTTTTTTACGTGAAAATGAGCTTAAATAAAACAAAGCTAATGAGTGTATTTTTGATATCTAAGGAGAAAAAAGTAAAGATAAATGCAAAAAAATTTAATAAGTAGAACTAAAAAGTTGCCTAAAAAATAATTTACAACATAAACTTTCTATGTAACGTAACAAAGTATTTATGCTTTACTTGACAGCTCTGCATTTACCAGAGTAACTATTTCAAAGAGATGTACTTTTATGAGGTAGTTTTACTTTACTCCCCTTCTTCCTTTACTTGAGTGATATTGTTGGGATGTTTCGCGTCTCCTTCTTCAGTAAAGTTAGTCTGCAGCTTCTCTGCTCACGGAATAAAGAGTAAACAGTAGAAATGGGTGGAAGTTTCTCCCTCTGTCCTAATGAAAGGTTTCCTGATACGACTTTTTTTATTTCTGACATTCCAGTATCCCAGCTTTATTTAATGACGGATACAGATATTGACCCCATTTCAGCGCTAATAATTCAAACCTTTGTTGTGCATAACAGTCGAGAACAACGGGTCCATTTATTATTAACCACTCGGCTACATTAACTTTAAAGCAGTAGCAGAATGGTTCTTATGTGGCTTATATCAGATTTATTACTGTTTGTTTTGTTTCTTATTTATGTGTATTTTTGTTTAAATCTTTAATGCGATACTAGAAATCTCAAATAACATTTCTCTTTTTGCATCATTTTTCAGGTCAAATCAGGTGTTATGATCCAAAAGTTATTCACTACTTGTGTAGAAAGAAGAATAGATGAATTCATACACTCAGACTTTATATAATGTTTATTGTGTATACCATTTATTTATACAGGGGTTGGACAATGAAACTGAAACGCCTCTCATTTTAGTGTGGGAGGTTTCATGGCTAAATTGGACCAGCCTGGTGGTCAATCTTCAGTGAGTGTGAAGGTCCAATTAGCAGGGTAAGAGCACAGTTTTGCTCAAAATATTGCAATGCACACAACATTATGGGTGACATACCAGAGTTCAAAAGAGGACAAATTGTTGGTGCACGTCTTGCTGGCGCATCGTTGACCAAGACAGCAAGTCTTTGTCAAGAGCCACGGTATCCAAGGTAATGTCAACATACCACTAAGAACGACGAACCACATCCAACAGGATTAACTGTGGACGCAAGAGGAAGCTGTCTGAAAGGGACGTTCGGGTGCTAACCCGAATTAAATGTGCACCTCAACTCTTCTGTTTCCACCAAAACTGTCTGTCGGGAGCTCCACAGGGTCAATATACACGTCCGGGCTGCTATAGCCAAACCTTTGGTCACTCGTGCCAATGCCAAATGTCGGTTTCAATGGTGCAATGAGAGCAAATCTTGGGCTGTGGACAATGTGAAACATGTATTGTTCTCTGATAAGTCCACCTTTACTGTTTTCCCCACATCCGGGAGAGTTATGGTGTAGAGAAGCCCCAAAGAAGCGTACCACCCAGACTGTTGCATGCCCAGAGTGAAGCATGGGGGTGGATCAGTGATGGTTTGGGCTGCCATATCATGACATTCCCTTGGCCCCATACTTGTGCTAGATGGGCGTGTCACTGCCAAGGACTACCGAATCATTCTGGAGGACCATGTGCATCCAATGGTTCAAACATTGTATCCTGAAGGAGATGTCGTGTATCAGGATGACAATACACACAGCAAGACTGGTGAAAGATTGGTTTGATGAACATGAAAGTGAAGTTCATCTCCCATGGCCTGCACAGTCACCAGATCTAAATATTATTGAGCCACTTTGGGGTGTTTTGGAGGAGTGAGTCAGGAAACCTTTTCCTCCACCAGCATCACGTTGTGACCTGGCTAATATCCTGCAAGAAGAATGGCTTAAAATCCCTCTGACGACTGTGCAGGACTTGTATATGTAATTCCCAAGATGAATTGACGCTGTATTGGCTGCAAAAGGAGGCCCTACACCATACTAATAAATTATTGGAGTCTAAAACCAGGTGTTTCAGTTTCATTGCGCATCCCCTGTATATCAATAGTTTAGGCAAGAAAAGTTAATTTATTTAGCACAATTCTGTACAAAGACAATTCAAAGTGCTTTGCATGAATTAATTGGTAAAACAGAAGGAAAACAAAAATAGAATAAAAGCAAGTAAAGATAAAATTATGAAAGCAGGTAGTAAAGCAAATAAAACAGTCAGAACACAACCTTAAGGAGTAGATGTTAGCGTTTTTCAGGTACGTGGTACAGACTGCAAACACCAGGATAATAAAGCGAACATATTTTGCCGGCAGGTTTTATCATTTAGTTAAAGTTAATGTAGGCGTAAATAAACTTTTTCATGGCAGTGATCATAGCGCTTTGCATCAGCAGCGCTGTGTCTGTCTCCCTGCCAGCTTCCAGATCAGCTTCTCTGATTGGGTAATGTGTCGCCAAGCAGAAAAAGGTAAATTTTTCCAACTCCAGCATCTGCTACGTTTGAAGCTGGTCACGTGCGTCAGAAGCTCATGAGGCGCTGCTCAGATGTGTTAAGATGTGCTTTTGATGCGCCTGTATGCGGGTCAACCATTGACTTTGTATGTAAAATAGCTCCTTCATTTGCATTAAGTTTGAATGTAGCGCAACATTTAAAAACATTTTCAAGTTAATATTGGCTGGAGTTCCATCCATCCATTTTTCTTCCGCTTTATCCGGGGCCGGGTTGCGGAGGCAGCAGTCTAAGCAGAGATGCCCAGACTCCCGATCCACACACCCTTCCTCCTACAGCTGCTCTGGGGAGATCCCGAGGCGACACCAGACCAGCTCAGAGACATAGTCCCTCTAGCGTGTCCTAGGCCTTCCACCAGGCCTCCTCCCAATGGGACATCACTGGAACACCTCGCAAGGGAGGTGACCAGGAGGCATCCAGAACAGATGCCCGAGCTACCTTAGCTGGCTCCTTTTGACGTGGAGGAGCAACAACTCTACTCCGAGCTCCTCCCGGGTAACTAAGCTCCTCACACGATCTTAAAGGGTCCGCCCAGCCACCCTGCGAAGGAAACTCACTTCAGCCGCTTGTATTCGCTACTTGTCCTTTCGGTCATTACCCAGATCTCATGACCACAGGTGAGGTAGGGAACGTAGATAGATCGGTAAATCCAGCTTTGCCCCCCGACTCAGCTCCCTCTTCACCACAACAGTCCGATACAGCGACCACATCACTGCCGACGCTGCACCGATCCGTCTATCGATCTCACGCTCCATCTGTCCCTCACTCCTGAACTCCTTGGGTGGAGTTAATAATCCAAATATTAGAGTAGGATAATAGCTCAAAATGTGATGAATAAATAAATATTTTTTCTGATAAATAACAAAAAACATATTTTAACTAAAAAAGCACCCAGAGAAAGCAAGCCTCAGCCAAGCAGTGTTTTGCTCCATTTGTGATTTACTCCTCTACCTAAATGATCTGGATTGTTACCAAATTTTAATAATTTGTTCCCTGGCATGAGGTACACCTCTGGTAAAAAAAAAAAAAATGTGCTGATAAACCAACAACTTTCCCTTTCCTTGTTGTTTTCAGTATAATTGTATGTATTATTCAGACTTCTTGAGTCTGATTCTGAAGCTGTTAGGAGTCACTGCTGCCACCTTCTGGATTAGGAGGGAACTGCTCATTCTGCCAAATATCCCCATCTGACAATGTTAGAGAGAATCCTTAAAAAAAGATCCTGTATCTGGATTATGATCTGGATCATCACCAACATTTAAAAGATATTTCGTTCACATGGAAGAGATTTGTTTTTAAATACTTTACACGCCTCAGATGTTTATCTACTCCATGTCCAAGGTGAACAGCTCCTTTGACTGCTTAAAAATAGGAGTCAGAGATGTTCTGCTGGACTTGTTCATTTCTCCAAACATCCCTGGATAAGCGTAGCATAAAAACTCTCTGCCTCCAGTCACAGCATGTTGTCACAGAACTGAACCTTTAGCCCAGAAGCAGGAAGCAGACGGTAAATTCAGAGCTGATGGTGTTAAATGAGATGTATCTGTTTCTGCTTGATGTTAGGTTGGTGAACTGACTGTGGATCTGCAGAACTCCCAACAGGAATTATCAATTGCTGCTAAGAAACTGAGACTGAGAGATGAGGATGTCCAAACGCTTCAGAATGGTACACAGACACACACCACTAGTCCTTAAAGTTTACTGCATCACACACGTCTGCTTCCACTTCTTGAAAATGAGAAATCAGCCAGTTGATCTAACCCTCTGCTGGTGTTACAGAGCTGCAGAGTCGGCAGGACTCGCTGGCTCAGCTGCAGGAGGAGACCGAACGGCTGCGACAGGTGGAGCTGGATAAAGACTCTGAGCTGAAGAGCCTGAGGGAGGAGCTGCTGAGCCAGACGCAGCAGCTGGACAGCTGCCAGGCGCGGGTCAGCTCACACTTTGATTTTAATGACACAGCTGGACACCATTAGTTACTGGATGAGGAAGATGGCTGTACTGTTCTACGGTGATCCATTGATTGACTGCATAACACAGCAGCCCTGTTTGATGTTTGTGATTCAGATTTCATACCTGGAGGTGGAGGTGGAAACACTGACGGAGCAGCTTCAAAGTCCGGAGGTTTGTGAGGAGGATCAGAACGGCTGCGTGACCCCGGATGACCTGGATCACATCCAGAAGGTCAACAGGGATCTGGAGCAGCAGCTCGGCGACAAGAACAGGGTCAGACACCTTTCCTACCTCTGCCCCACCTTCTGCATGAACATACATTCACACTGCTACCTCTATATCATGCATGTGTTGTTTCCAGACGATAAAGCAACTGCAGCAAAGGCTGGCAGAGTTGAAGAGGACTCTACAAAAGGAACTGGTAATACTGGGAACTAGCATTCATTTAGAGGCACTGAGAAAATAAAGTGGTTCATTTTGTGTTGTTTTGCTGTTCTGAAGAAATTAAAGCCTGAGCTAGAAGCTGAAGGGAAGGAGAAGGCTGCGGAAAGTCGAGCAGAGAAACAGGAGCGTGTGAATTCTGAGCCACCTCCACCAGCTGCCCTATGCCCCATCACGTCCAGCACCACCGTCACCAACACCTCAGACCTCAACGACTCGCGGGAAATCAACTTTGAATATCTCAAACACGTCGTTCTCAAGTTCATGTCCTGTAGGGAGGCTGAGGTGGGTCATCCAGAGGTGCATGCTCTACCTGCAGGCAGCTTTACAAGCACAGACCAAACGTGTCCTGATTTCCCCATCAGGCATTCCAGCTGATCCGAGCCGTGTCTGTGCTGCTCAACTTCACTCGAGAGGAGGAGGACATGCTGAAGCAAACCCTGGAGTATAAGGTTGGTGGTTCGTGTTCTCTCTGGCTTTAACTCGGTTTACTTTCAACAAATGACAGAAGGTTAGGGTAAGGTGTCACACCTTGCCAATTTAGCCAGCATATGCCTGATGTCCCAGAATCTCCTAAAACGCTGGCATATGCTCAACTTTCTATGTACTTTTTTAATCTTGGACGTATAGAGTATTCATAACAAGTCCAGAGATTATGTCCAACAACAGCCTAACTTATACATAAAGCATGGCAGCGTAATGCCCAATAAAATGATGCTAAAGCCTAATTGTAGAGTGAGTCTGGGGCCGCCCATACCTGCCATCAGGCACATTTTCCTTCTGAAGAAGCTTTTTTAAATCCTTTATACAAAAACATGCCCATCCATACATACCATGGGAATTTGATGCAAAATGATGCAAAAGCATCATTTCATGGGCATTACGAAGCATCAGTGAATTATTATGCTACGTTCACACCAGACGCGGCAAGAGCAGCAGCATGCTGCTTCCTTTTTGCTGCTTGTACCCGTTAGTTCTGACGCGCGGCTTAAGCAGCTTTGCTGAGCCGGCTGCGCAGTCGAAAAGTGTGTCTGACGCGTGTTGGGCGGAGCTATTCTATCCTTTCTCTGCCTTGCAGCTATATTTGCTGTGATCAGTGGGAATAAAGTAGTTTTAAAATGTTTTTAACTGTGTAAATCCACCTGAAAACTTAATCATTGCAGTCAATTCATTCAGATTACCATCCTGCCTTCCAATATTATTTCTGTCGGAGCCGCTCAGACCCCCACATACCGGCGGTGCGCTGTCAGTAGGATCCCATTCAACAGCAGCCTCTGGCCGGGTCGCCTCCTCGCGGTTCACCACGGCGGCTGGAAGGTGGTTTTCATCTAAATAATCCAAACTGCAGGCAGCAGGATAATAAAAGCGAACATATTCTGCCGGCAGGTTTCAGCATTTTAAGCTAATTTAGGAGTTAATAAACTGTTTCAGAGGAGTGATGACAGCGCTCTGTGTCATCAGCGATGCGTCTGTCTCACAGCCAGCTCCCCGATCAGCTTCTCTGATTGGTTGACGCGGCGCGTCCATCTCGAGCAGCAGCGCGTTTGCGGCGCGTAACGCGCATCAGATGCTTAAACGCTCCCGACGAGATGCTTCTGCTGTTAAGACTTGCTGCGCCTGCTGCTCAAAACGCGCTGCGGGACATTTTGCTGCGCCTTGATGCGCGTCAACCATTGACTTTCCATGTAAACTCGCTGCTTCTGCCGCGCCTGCTGCGTCCGGTGTGAACGTAGCATTATGCCATTGTACAGTAGCTGTAAGTTAGACAGACGTTCAGCAGCCGTCTGGAACACATCAGATACAATGATATACGTTGCGAATTATGCAGAAGTTACTTATGGATTTTGGATAAACTAGACACCATGACTTATGAGTAACTTACACTCACCTATGTCAATAATCAGATAACTTACCTCTAACTTATGCCCCAATGAATGGCATACACTGGAAATATTCAATATTTCTTGACATATTTGCTGTTATGTCGACATGCGTCAGCATGCTTCAGCGTGCTCATAACTTACACAAAACTCACCCATAACATATCCAACGTATGCCAGAGTTTTGGTACATCAGGCATACGCTGGCTTAATCATCAAGGCGTGACAGGGGCTTGAAGAAGAACGATAGTTGGGTTTCCTTCTGCTCTAATGACTGATGTGTTGCAGATGTCCTGGTTTGGATCCAAACCTTCTCCCAAAGGAATCATCCGACCTTCGATCTCAGGCTCTTCCACTCACTGGAGCTGATGAACAGCAAAGTGAACCATGGAGGTGAAGAGAAAGGGAATAAAGGAGCAGCTCAACCAGAAGAAGGAACTCTTTGTTTTGTTGCTTCTCTTTAAGCAATCTTTAATCCACTTCTCAAAGCGTTTCCCCTGCTCGCTTCGGGTTAAACTCTTGGGTTTTTGCTACGTTGGAGACAAAGAAAAACCCACACAGCAGAATAAAGAGATAACTACCTAGCATTTGTTTATTGGTTTATAAGGAAACATCGATGCACGTTCTGTTGGAACAAGCGATTCCATGATGAGACTCAGCATGTTATTCAGTGGCTCATATTTTAAATCACAAATGCCTCTTCTGTTAAAATGTTTGGAAGCATTACTCTCAGAAGACTGAAGCTGGATGGACTTCAGTTCTAATAAGTGAAACAATCAGAATCAATTTACACTAGACCTGGATTATCTCTACTTGAAGCTAATCTCACTTCAGCCTGGGAATTATGCTGGTAATCCCAAATTTAAAAAGCGGTTTTATTAAAGAATTTTACTGTTTTGGGGCTGGTTGTTGATAGATTATTTGTTTTGTTTGTTATTTTAAAGCAACATTTCACCTCCCACTGTGTGGTGAGCTAAATACTTAATGGCCTTAATTTAACCTAATGTTTTAATAATGATGTATTAAAAAGACTAACAATGGGCCCTAACTGAATGCCAGTCAGGGGCCTCTCTGTGACTGCCCAGCAATGTCTTGCTGTTCTTGGCCCCCAGTGCTAGCAATATTACCTGGATCTGCTCTACAGGTGCAACTGTATTTAAAAGATGAGATGAATACTATGTATATGTAAATAAACTTACATTCCGACATGTCTGTTTATGTATAGAGATATGTACATACTGTATGCATTGAGATTTTTTCTAAATTGGGGTGTAAATATTTTAATGAAATGGTTTTATTGTATTTATCTTTAGCGTTGAAATGTCTCCATCAGTCCCTCTGCTCTATGTTTCCCTTCAGTCCTGACTTTCAGACACTATTCTTTTTCTAAAATATTGATTTGTGTTTCTGGGATACAGGAAACCCTTTAAACACAGCTGTCATGTTATCTTGTTTACCTAACGACTGGTAGCAGACGAGTCATACTGACTATCTGGGTGTGATGGATGTCATTGGAAGCTGTATGTAATCATAAGTTAAGCCGTGTAAAGTCTTTTTAACCTACTGTTCCATCACTACAGTTTCTTCTCCAGCTTTTCTATGATTTAATGATGCCTGCAACTACAGTTGATTACTTTTGAATGGTGATTATGAATAAACCCAAAGGTCATGAAACCAGATTTCAGAGTCCAAACCTTACTATTTTTTTTTTGTGGCTTATTTTCTTTTTTTCTACAATGGAAGAGATTGGTTATTGACTTAAATTAAAGGAACCCACTGCTGTTTTTTCCCCCCTCCTAATCTCTATTCTAGCAACAAGACTACATCTGAATAAATGTGTGGGATCTAGAAGCATCATTTTTGTTATACCCTTGGTATAACAAAACCCTTGGTACTCAGGAAACTTGCCGTGTTTCAGATGCATCTGCTCCATCTTTTTGTTTCTTTCAAAACAGCAGTCTGTCAGTCACTTATTAATTTAAATAATATATGGCAGCATGGAGACCTATTATTGGTCCCCTTGGGACAATGAGTATACACATATATATGTGAATATATATATATGTATACGTATGTGTATATACGGTATGTATATATGTCCTCAAACATTTGAAGATACGGAAAAGCCGGGATTATCTGGGATGAATTTCTCAAACGACGGTTTTTTTATTTATTTATTTTTTTAGTTAAAATGTCCTTTAAAATGCAGATATTAAAAATAATTGCTCGCGTCCCTTTGGTTGAGTTCCCTTTGTTAAAAACCCCGTACGCACGGGGGCGCTGTCGGTAAAATCTGGTGTAAAGTCGGACAGTTTTTTTTTTTCCGGAAGCTACTTTTTGTGAGCACGCGGTGCGTCCGGCCTTTCCAACAGGGCTCCGACGACGAACATGGTGAGGAGCTTACTCTCCAGAAGAAAACTTGAATATTTCCATCTTAAAACGTTGTTAACCAGTATTATCGAGGCTGTACTTCTACATAAGGTTCTTATGTTCCCTTCAGTGGACGTGTTGAGGTTTGGGCTACAGCAGTTTAGTAGGAATTATTCAGATAATGGAGCGCTCTCACCGAGCAATGCTGCTACATTTGGAAGCTAACACTTAGCCGGAGAAACACGGTGGGGGGACCGATGACTAATAGGTTTTATGCATAGAAAATGATTATTATTAATCTTACACTGAATTATTCGCAGCAGTTGAATTGGTAATGTTGATTTTTGTTAAATGGCTATTTTATTTTAATCCTAAGATGAACCCCCAGCAGTAGCGAAGACGGAAATGTAAAAGACTGCGTATGTGTAACGTTAATTAGTCTTCGTTTCTTCTGTTGGATTTTAGGCCAAGATTAAGGCAAGAGATTTGCGGGGCAAGAAGAAGGAGGAGCTGCTGAAGCAGCTGGATGACCTGAAGAATGAGCTGTCCCAGCTGCGTGTGGCCAAAGTGACCGGAGGAGCCGCTTCCAAGCTCTCCAAGATGTGAGTGTAAGCAGCATGGCTGCTGCTTTGGGGCATCTCTCCATCTAAACAAACTAGCAACGTGTTGGCCACGTGCCTGTAAGGACAGAGGGGTTCTGCTTCCAAAACATTATGGCTAATAGTTAATTTACTGTTCCAGACATTGGTGTAATTTCCCTTCAAATTATGCCTTATCTAGAAAGCTCTCAGAATGGAATCAGTAATAAAGTATGGATGCTGACAACGTTTTTTTTAGTTTACACCTTATTCTCAATCTTTTAAAAGGAAAGTGTCATGGTGATATCTGAACATGTGGCTTTTGATTTTTAGGAAGCTTTTAATTTTTGGCACAGTGAAAATCAAGAACTAAACCATAGTATAGCACAGTTTGCACAATTTAACTTGATTGTTTTAAGGTTTTTCTTTTTCGAAATTGAACCGTAAGGAAAAAAATTTAAGAAACCAGGATAATCTGAATATTTCAAGGTGTTTTTTATGTTTTGAATTAGTGGCATCTTGACAGACGAACTGAGAGCAGCCAAGTTAAAGATTGGGGCCTTAGCAAGTGGGTTAGATTAAAGCGTATAACTACTTATTCCCCTAGAATCTTAAGACACGACTAATAAGCCTTCCCTGTAAAACATATTAAGACTAGATCATGCCTTTGGAAAGTTTTTTATGCAAGAGCACTTCCAAACTAATTTGAAAATGGACCAAAGACGGCTTTACTCTATAGCAGGCATCCCCAAACTCGGTCCTCAAGCCCCCCTGTCCTGCAGGTTTTAGAGGTTTCTCTGCTTTAGCACAGCTGATTATGATTGCAGTAGACCAAAAGCCTATTAGTCAGCTTTCAATTAAAATCAGCTGTGCTGGAGCAAGGAAACCTCTAAAACCTGCAGGACAGGGGGGCTTGAGGACCGAGTTTGGGGATGCCTGCTCTATAGGACACCATAAACCTCTAACCTATATATAGCTGTTGTTCATTATACCTGATGTTACAAGTGAATTTTCTTGTGGTAAGATCAAAATAATCTTATCTCTAAGTAGGAAACAAATGGTACTTTATCAGTCATTAGAAACATTAATATCAATTAAGCCTCCTCATACTAAGAGTTTTTTTTATTTAGCTTGGTATTTCTGCTGTGGGGTGGAATATAATAGATATAGCAAATATTTTTTTTTTTTTTTCTAGCAGACTGTTTGTGTTGTAAAGGGGCAAAGTTTGTTCATTTAAATGCTGCAGCTTTAATGTGTGTTGGAGCTGTTTGGTCTGAACAATTATTACATTAAGGTACCAAGCAAATTCTGGTGTTTGCAAAAACAGAAATGGGACCAGTAAATTATATGATTAATTGTTGGGTTGAACTGCTTTCTGACCCTCTCTGTTGACGCTCCACAGCCGTGTCGTTCGCAAATCCATCGCCCGGGTACTGACTGTAATCAACCAGACGCAGAAGGAGAATCTGAGGAAGTTCTACAAGGTGAGAGCTTCATCCGCCTTCCTTAGGCTCACTGAACATGCAGCTGCATGATGGGGACTTTTCAGTTTCTCTGGTCTGTGATGATAGACGTTGAGCTGATGTTACACTGACTGTAAAAAAACTGCTTACCGAAAGACTGAGACTTGAGATGACTGTTACTGAGTCCTTGTTATTCTGGCTGCAATGATGCTGAGATATTTGGTCGATTATGTAACCATATCGGCGCTTTTAAGAATGAAATCACTAATGTCCTATTTGCATGGGGATTGGAGGTTTCGTTTGCTTGTTTTGTGATGAAATGTTTAAACACTTTTTTTGTTTAACACTTTCATCCATATATGCCTAAAAATCTATATTTGAACGTTTTCAACAGGCTCATTTATGGCCTCCACTGAAACCTATCTTAACTTTTCCAGGGCAAGAAATACAAGCCCCTGGACCTGAGGCCCAAGAAGACCAGGGCGATGCGCCGCCGCCTCAACAAGAACGAAGAGAGTCTGCGCACAAAGAAACAGCAGAGGAAAGACCTCCTCTACTCGATGCGCAAATTTGCTGTCAAAGCTTGATTTTTTTATTTTAGGTGAAATAAAAAAATCTTTCGGTGTGTAATTGTTTCTGACCTGTTTTTATTACCCACTTTATACCAGCTCATCCCCAAAAACCCGGTTTGTTTAAATGACAAATCATTCACACACAAAATACAAAAATATGTATTGGTAGATTATTTATGGATATAAAGCTAAATTTTTACAACATCATTGGTTTCTAAGTGGCCCAGTTAATAAGGATATTAAACTGATAGTAAAACATACTGAACTGAAATACTGAAGCTGGTTTGTAATGATTAATGAGCCATTGGAGACTGACCAGCAGGGGGCACTGACACAGGAGACAAGTGGAACAAGGGATAAAGTGCTTAAATCAAAGTATTGGTTTTAACCTTTTATAGGGCAAGTTACCGATTTTTGATTACCTGCACATCCCTCGGTGATGTCTAGAAGCACAAGATCTATATCCAGCCATTCAGCAAAGATGCTCCTACATCGCTGTATATCTTATTTTGGCTTTTGACCAATTAGATGAGCCCTTGAATGATATATTACCTACTGTAAATTAATTTGAGGAATTTAAGCTTATTGAAAAAAGTAAAGTTCAAAAGTTATAAACCTAGTTAACAATTATATTTAGGTTTATATACTAAAAACTGTGCCAGTATCAGCATTAATGCCTCTAAGGTTATGTTGTACCAAAGAAAAGTGTTTTTTACTCTTTCATTAATTTCTTACAGAAGCACTTTCGTTATTTTTCTTAATATATTCGGGCAAGATGGCGTTTCTTATTACATTGACATCAATTTTTGTCATGAAAATATCCATATTTTTTAAATAAAGTGATAAGGTCTTGTCCTGGATTCCAATAACGCTACTGGCTTGAAATTTAGACTTTCAAAGTATTTCAGGTGTCCTATAAAGGGTTAAACTAATTGGTTGTTCATAAATCTCATTTGTTGCATTTGACCTGTTTGTATGAAACAAGTAGAGTGTGTGATAAGCACTAAAGACATGAGGACTTGCATGTCAAAATAAATGACTATAATTCAAAAAAAAAAACTTAAGTAGCTAAGAGTTTATTTTTTATTTTTTTAAAGAAAATGCTGAAATGTTTCCAGTAAAGCAACCAGTCTGCAGTGGATCCTTCCCCTGATTCGCTATGATAAGCTTCTTACCAGCTGCTCAAGTTTGATTTTTCACCAGCTTAAGCTGTGGTTTTATACCACAGCAGCAAGCGCTAAGCACAATTTGGTTTAAAATATCATTTATATTTATACATAAATTATTCATATATCATTCATATATGATCCCTCTGAGGAACAGGACTCTTTCCCATTAATGTTCTACCAGGTATTTCTTCAGTGTGGAAAAGTAATGGCCTTCCCATAGGTAGATGATCCAGGTCCAGAATGTTAAAGGCCTTTACAGAGATCAGTTCCAACCATTTCTGGCTCCACAATGCAAACTAATTGCATGGTAAATGAACAGGATGCAGGAAAACAAGACAAGAGTCAATTTGAAATTAACTTTAATTCAGATAAGTTGAGTAATAACTGAGAGGAAAAGGATGACAGAACGAGAAAATTAAAATAAAAACCCAACGGCTGAAATGTTCCTATTCGTTTTAGGCTGCTCCAAAACTCTGGATCATTTTAATAATAAACTTTGAAAGATGAGACGTTTTACACTGAGGGGTGGCAGAAAGCAGATAGGCACCAGATCCTCAGGGTCAATCTACACTGTTCCTACAGGAAAATTAACAATTTATTTATTTAATAAATAAAGACAAAATATACTTTCCTACAGCCTTTGTTTACAATAATACATAAAACATATATTTAAACATCCGTAATTTCTAGGTAAACGGTATAGTTGATAAAACTTTCAGTTTTAAGTTCTGGGGCATAAATCTTTTCCATTGTCATTACTTACCTACTTTTATCAATAAACGTTCGGCATAACATTTATATTTACAAGCAGGAATATTTACATAAATCGGTTATTTGATAATTTCTTATTAAACTTGTTATTTGCCATTGATTTCAATGAAGACTCCTAGATGACTTACATAATTTTCTCTTTACCCCATATAAGACAAAATCTAGTTCTGAAAAGAGCATTAATTCTGTACTTATCATCTTTGATGTTAGTATATTGATGTGTATAATTACCCACAAAAAAATGAAATGTTTTGAATATTCCACTTGAGAGTATTACTGCTGCCACCGTCTGTATTAGAGGGAAAACAATGGTAGGGGTGGCCACAGGGGTGACCAATGATTGGCTAAGTGTGGCCATGGCCACCCCTGGCCCTCCATCAAGCTCCGCCCCTGCACAGCAGAGGAATTTACTCGTTACATCATCTCAAATAGTCAAAGGACAAGAAGAAGGTGCATGGGATATATACCATATATACAGTGCGTCCACATATGGCAGTCCTTTTTATTTGGGCGCAACATTCTACCTACTTTTCATTATTATGAATACATAATATTGTTTACAGGAAACTAACAAATGGAGTAATATCAAAGCGTTAATCAAAAATAAAATATAAAAAGTCAACAGAGTAGGTCATAGTAGGTGACTGGGCCCCTTTTAGCAAAAAGAAAAACCAATTGAAAAATGCACTTTGTGATGCTCTAGTTATCTTTGACATGAAGTGTTTGATGATGTGAAACAGCTGAGTTTACAAGTCAGTGTGAAAATACGGGGAAAATGCTTTCCTAGAGTATTATCATGTTGGAAAACAATAAAGTCTGGAACATTTTCATTATCAGCCAGGATTTTATCCCTCTACTTTCTTTATACTATTTTTTAGCACTAAGATGCTTTGAATTAATTTTTTTAGGCCCTTTAAACTCTGGAATCATCCTGGTGGATCATCCAAACAAACTAGTTCAATGTAGAAATCCAGACGGTGTTCTGAACACCAAGCCCTGCCCAGAAGGCCTGTCACCTTCACTCTAATTACTTTTCTATCATCACAATGCTGCCAGTTGTTTTAGTCCCCCAGCAACACGCAGCTACTTACCATCCTTTCCTGAGGAGCAGTTGATCAGCATGAGACTCTCAGCAGGCCTCATCTCACTGTCTGTGTGTTTCTGTGTGTTTTCTCCTTCCTCTCCATCTCTCTCCAACCCTGCAGACAATCCAGGCTGCTTTAAAGTTAACAGCTGCAAATGCATCATGAAGGATGGCAGCGGAGTGATAAACCTGAGAGCCATGGGCGACGCAGATGGTTTCCTGGGGCGTTTGAGGGCCGTGTCAGTGGAGGGCCCATCTGTGGACACACAGATCCTCTTTTCCTTCAGCCCCTGTCAGCTCTTCTCTCAGCCAGAGGACCTGCTGGGAGGAAACTGCACCAACGTTGCTGCTTGCCTCATCTTCAGGTAGAAGAACAAGACTTCACTGTTGTGATTGTTTGTTCTAACTATAGTTCTTTTAATTTAAATAACATCACATTTATATACTTTTACAAAACTTTTTAAAGTCAATAAAACCCTATCTGTAACAATAGCTTCTTTTGTTGCCTTTATTTTTTAAATTAATCAATTAAACTAGCATAACAGCTCGATTTTCAATCTTTTTATTTCGTTTCCTGGTTTTGGAACTTTGCTGTTCCAAGGTTAACATTTTACTGCTTTATACTAGACAAAAATTATTATTTAATGTACTGAAATTTTACATTTGGAAGAGAAAATAAAATCCTTTTGCACAAAAAATAAAGTTATCTGCAATATTTTGACATTTCTAGGCACAGAAACCTTTTACTTTTTACAAGAAAAAAAAGTTTTTTTGTTTTTTTTTTTACCAAGATAAAAAATAAAGGCATTTAGGTCATTAATGTTTTGGACTGAGATTTGCAACCAGAGTGAAAACCAAGAGCATTTTTTGTGTTTAAGGGACAAATGTGGAGCTAAAAACAGAGGAACCTTCTTATATAATGAGTCACAGGTTCATTCTGTGATCTGTAGCATAGAGCTCAAACCAGCAGCAAACTACACTCACCGGCCACTTTATTAGGTACACCTGTCCAACTGCTCGTTAACAATTAATTTCTAAGCAGCCAATCACATGGCGGCAACTCAGTGCATTTAGGCATGTAGACATGGTCAAGACAATCTCCTGCAGTTCAAACCGAGCATCAGTATGGGGAAGAAAGGTGATTTGAGTGACTTTGAACGTGGCATGATTGTTGGTGCCAGAAGGGCTGGTCTGAGTATTTCAGAAACTGCAGATCTACTGGGATTTTCACGCACAACCATCTCTAGGGTTTACAGAGAATGGTCCGAAAAAGAAAAAACATCCAGTGAGCGGCAGTTCTGTGGGCGGAAATGCCTTGTTGATGCCAGAGGTCAGAGGAGAATGGCCAGACTGGTTCGAGCTAATAGAAGGGCAACAGTGACTCAAATAACCACCCGTTACAACCAAGGTGGGCAGAAGAGCATCTCTGAACGCACAGTACGTCGAACTTTGAGGCAGATGGGCTACAGCAGCAGAAGACCACACCGGGAGCCACTCCTTTCAGCTAAGAACAGGAAACTGAGGCTACAATTTGCACAAGCTCATCGAAATTGGACAATGGAAGATTGGAAAAACGTTGCCTGGTCTGATGAGTCTCAATTTCTGCTGCGACATTCAGATGGTAGGGTCAGAATTTGGCGTCTACAACATGAAAGCATGGATCCATCCTGCCTTGTATCAACGGTTCAGGCTGGTGGTGGTGGTGTCATGGTGTGGGGAATATTTTCTTGGCACTCTTTGGGCCCCTTGGTACCAATTGAGCATCGTTGCAATGCCACAGCCTACCTGAGTATTGTTGCTGACCATGTCCATCCCTTTATGACCACAATGTACCCAACTTCTAATGGCTACTTTCAGCAGGATAATGCGCCATGTCATAAAGCTGGAATCATCTCAGACTGGTTTCTTGAACATGACAATGAGTTCACTGTACTCAAATGGCCTCCACAGTCACCAGATCTCAATCCAATAGAGCATCTTTGGGATGTGGTGGAACGGGAGATTCGCATCATGGATGTGCAGCCGACAAATCTGCGGCAATTGTTTGATGCCATCATGTCAATATGGACCAAACTCCCTGAGGAATGCTTCCAGCACCTTGTTGAATCTATGCCACGAAGAATTGAGGCAGTTCTGAAGGCAAAAGGGGGTCCAACCCGTTACTAGCATGGGGTACCTAATAAAGTGGCCGGTGAGTGTATTTACAGCATTACAGAGTTATGGGATCTAGAAACCTTCTAAATATTTTTACGTTAAGGACAGATTTGATGAACATATTTCATTACTGAAAAACAATCCAATTTTTGTTGTCATTAACCTGTCACAAGTACAGAGCAACGAAATAAACTCTGGATTTAACCCATCCCTTTGGGGAGCAGTGGGCTGCCACTGTGCAGCGCCCAGGGAGCAGTGCTCATTTGAATCATCCTAACCCAGAAGAATTATTAGCAGTTAAATAGAAAATAAAAATCAACATTAAATACAAAAATAAAGCAGAAATGATGCTGAGCAGAGCAGTAAATTCATAAAGCAGAAAACTAGAGCAGCTCAAAAGGAGAGTTTGATCCCGTTTGATCCCATTGTAATGAAGTCAAATGTTGAGCTTTTATATTAATTGCTTTACTGCTTTCCTGTCACCATTACAGTTTAATCTGACTCATTTTATTTAACTTTAATAAAAACCGGAAGCATTTTAGAGCAATTAAAATGCTTCGTTGCTCCAGCTGTTATAAATGTTCTGGCCGCCAGGGGGAGCCCTAAGCTTGATCAAATCACTGATCAGTAGAAGCGCTTCTTAAAGCTGGTATTTGGTAGAATGAAATGTGATTATTGTGGTTTATTTATTAAGTTTAGCGCTTTCTAATGTTTTTGTTACATTTTTATCTGTTAACTTTATTATCTAGTTTGATCAGATTCAAACAAAGTTGTCTTAGTTCTGATGTTTCTGTTGTTTAATGAGGAATCCAGGGGTCCATGGACTCACCAGCCACTATGTAAACTATGGGACACATGAAGGAAATGAGTTCCACTATAATCACACTCTGAAGATGCTGTCTGTGATGTATTTCGGTGAGCTGAAACACAAACCTTGTCATAGTTTAGTATTTCTTCTCTGCATTATGTGGCCTCAGTCTTTATCTACCCATCCAGCTCACAGGAAGCAGCCAATGACTGCAGCTCATTTCCACTGCAATCCCAACCAGTCATCCTCCATCATCCGAGTGCAGAGCCTCAGCAGAGAGGGCCCCCTGCACATCTGGGTGGAGAGCCCCTGCGCCTGTCCAAATGCCTGCACTATGGGGGATCTGGGTCTAGGCACCATCTTCCTCATCATCCTCTCACTCAGTGCGGCTGCCTACTTCATCCTTGGTAGTTTTTGGTTTTCTACAGAAGCTAGAAAATCCTTTTTCTTTATATGCTGTGAACAGAAGTATTCACGCCCCTTGAACATTTTCTCACATTTTAACAACCTATGGGCTTATGTTGGTATTTTATGTGATAAACCAGTGCACATCAGAGATAATTCTATAATGACGAGGAAAAGTTGGCTTTTA
>NW_015150656.1:368531-369294 GCF_000732505.1 Cyprinodon variegatus
AATTTAAAAAAGGTGAAGAGATTTTGAGTCTTGGGAAACATTAACAATTGTGTTTAGGTCTGAATGTGGACTAGGCCATTCTAACACATGAAACCACTTTGATCCAGCCTAATGCAGCTGCTATTGTAGCGCATCTGTATGTTGGGGGTCTTTGTTAGGTTAATGTTCAAGCTCTGCCCCAGTTTTCAGTCTTTTAAAGCCTCCAAGAGGTTTTTTTCATGAATTGTTCTGCATTGAGCTCCACTGATCTCCATTTAAGCTCTCTACAGCTCCCTGTCCCCACAGCATGATGGCTCCTCTACCTTGTCTCCACATGGAGATGGTTCAAGGTTCTTTGCATGGTTTGTTTCAGACTGGAAACCGTCTTCTGTTGCCTTTTTCCCCCCAGCCTTTCCTTCAGAGATTTATCCCTCCTAAATTATGGATCACTGCAGTTTCTCATGGCAGACCAAGTGCACTGTCATATCGAAATACACTGTTTTAAAGGAAAAGTCCGGTCATATTCAGAATTCAAACTTCTGAAACTACTTTAAATCTGAAATTATTGCATACTGTTCAATAAATTATAAGGTTTTTTTTTAAATTAAGGCCCCGTCCACACAAAGTCAAACCCTGGCCTAAACGCACAAATTTTTCACCAAACCAGCCTCTCATCCATACGAAGCCGGCGTTTCGGGGGTCTGTAAAAAATCTTTTTTTTATTCAGCCTTCAGAGTGGGAAGATTTTGAAACGCCGTTTTCGCGTTTCCATCTTTAAGCTCTA
>NW_015150656.1:371027-372313 GCF_000732505.1 Cyprinodon variegatus
TGTTTTAGAAAAAAAAAAAGAAGCAAATTATTGTTTTTTAATTGTTTTTAATTTTTTTACTTTAATTTCATTAAATCACCGCAAATCTATTAGTTTTAGGTATAAATAATGATCCATTGTTTATTCCTTGCTGACCACACTTTTCCTTTAATTTTATATTACAATAAACCCCTTTTATTTGTTTCTTCTTGCAGAGCTAAACACATCCTCTGGTATCTTTTGTATCCAGGTTATAAATATTTACCTTGTGTTTGGTCAACCACATAAACTGCCTGTACGTCCATACTGAGCTTGCTTGTCGGCTATAACTGGCCTGTGTGTGGGCCTTCTCTGGATACTGTGGTCCAAACATGTCCAAGTTTATTAAACTGGTGACTATATTGAATAAAGTCTCATGCAAAGGTTTAATCTGCTTCTTATCCAGTGACTGGGACAGCTTCCTGCCATAATTGCAACAACTCTGAGCAGAGTTATGATGTTACGTCGTACATATTTGCAGAGAAATAAACATGACTCAGTCCTTCAGAAGGAATCCATATCTTGTGGAATTGAGCCTCTCCTCTCTTTGAACAGGCTCCTGTGGACTCAGGCCGTTCCGAAGCCACAGCGGAGTGCAGATATCTCCGGAGCACAGTGTGTGGTGTATGATCTGCTTCCTCTGCAGCGAGAGACGACCGCAGTAAAGATGCAAACCTGACACACTGCAACCGAGGAGCTGAGCAATATGCTCAGACTGAACTGGATCTGAAGAATTAACTGGATTTAGGTTGTTTTTTTTTTAAGGCCTAACAGTTTAATGTTTTACTGTGTTTGGCTCGTTCAAGCAATGGAGACCAACAATGTCAGTAATGTAAGGAAAGAAAGAATCTCATGTAGAAGTTGCTACAACAGCCCTGGTAAAGTGGTAGATTTTTTATTTCTTTTGGAGAACAGTGAGACCATAATAAAAATCTTAAAACCTTTTCCTTCATTATGTGTCACTCATCTTGTAAATTCAACCAAAAAACAGAATTTATTTTTTTATTTTTTTTACTGTGGGGAATCATCAATCAAAGATGAAACACTGTTAGAACCTGATGACTGCCACATCTACGGTTGCAAAAAACAGGACAAGGCCTGCATGGTGGTGGAGTGGGTAGCTATGTGGCCTTGTATAAATAAGGTTCTGGGTTCCATTCCCGGCCCGGGGACTTTCTGCATTGAGCTTGGATGTTCTCCCTGCCCATGTGTGGATTCTCTCCAGGTACTCCAGCTTCCTCCCACAGTCTAAAAACATGACTGATTGG
>NW_015150656.1:372877-382721 GCF_000732505.1 Cyprinodon variegatus
TTTTTTTAAGGCATAACAGTTTAATGTTTTACTGTGTTTGGCTCGTTCAAGCAATAGACACAAATAATGTCAGTAATGTAAGGAAAGAAAGAATCTCATGTAGAAGTTGCTACAACAGCCCTGGTAAAGTGGTAGATTTTTTATTTCTTTTTGAGAACAGTGAGACCATAATAAAAATCTTAAAACCTTTTCCTTCATTATGTGTCACTCATCTTGTAAATTCAACCAAAATACGGAATTTATTTTTAATTTTTTTTTAATCTAAAAATGCAAAGTATAACATGGATGCATAAACACCTAATTTTATTTCAGTGTTAATATTCTGTTTAAAGTAACAGATAATAATGGTTAAATGGTTGTTGATTTTCTTTATTTGGACCCCATTGACTTTAACTTAGTTACCCCTGCTTTAAAGCATGGCTCTCTCTTAACTTCCTTAGTCGAAATTCGAACAGTACAGAAGTCGTGTTATCTGGACCGAGTGTCATGAAACGCAGACAGATGGAGCCAGTATTCAAGGAGAGACAGTCAGTAGGAAAGTTCAAAAAAGTTTATTAAATAAAACAAAAATTAAAGTGGAGCTGTGGCTCGCGGACACTGCAGGATGGAGAGCGTGGCACCGCCCAATCACAGACACTCAGGTTTAACAGTCCAGTCCAAGAATGTCCCCAAGTGCTGCAGTCCCAGAGGACATGCTGGAAGCGGATCCTGGTCAGGGATCCAGAACAGACAGGAACAGAAAAAGGTGGCAGAATCCAGCCTTCCAGGCATCCACAAGCTCCCAGGATGGTTCAGAGTCTGACAGGGTCCGAAAGCGTGACCAGGTGGTCACACACATGAGCAGACATTATCAGGTGCAGAAGAGCAGGATAAGTGTAAGAGTGTAACCGAGACAGGACGTGGAACCAGAACTTGATGCAGGACTTTAAACTGGTCTCCTCCCCACATATTGAGCCAAAAACCCAGAGGACTCCTCGGGGGAGGAACAGTGGACAATCGGGAAATGAAACAGACACAAAAACCTCTTTCCACTGGCCGACAGGATCCAGGACATGAACAATGAAATAAAAATAACAGACAGGCTAACAGAAAGACAAATAATGATCTGCGCTGAATGCTCAGGCTGAACTGAATATAACCAAGAGCAAACAGGCCAGATCATGACACCGAGTTTCTTTCCTTTGCCAAATTTCGATCTTGGTTCAGTCTCAGTTTTCTCTCAGGGTCACTATATCAGGAATCTGGGGGTATAGTTTGAATCTAATCTTAGATTTGTGAAACAGATCAGCAGTGCTGTTCAGAAAAAGTCTTTATCGACTCAAACAGCCACAGTGAATCTGAATCTTAGCGACTCGACCTGGAGAAATGATTCCACCCTTTTGTTACAGTTTGTAAAGCTTGTATGCAGGCAGTAGCCAGGCGTCTCCTGCCCGTCTCCAGCTTGTGGAGGTCTTTGCTGCTCTCTTGCTAACTCACTTCTGCAGACGTGAGCATATCCCTTCCATTTTGGCGTCCCTTCACTGTTACCCTATTCATTATAGAGTTAATTTAATGCTGATATTTGTTTTAAATGTCTGAACATCCTCACTGCACCGTATCTATCCGAGCTGCTTCAGCCTTCCTGCCGTCCCCGATCACTCAGGTCTGCTGATTGGCTGCTGCTGACCGTCCCTGAAACTAGGCTGAAGGTCAGAGGTGATGGAACATTTGCTGCAGCAGCTCCTACGTTATGTAATCATTTACAGGCCTCCTCTTTTCCTGTTTTTTAATCTTTTTAAAAATGTTTTCCTTGGCTTTTAACATTGTGCTCTAGTTTCTGTTGATACTACTCCTGCTGTGAACATTTTTATTATGTCTGTTTTTAAAAATTATTTATATGTTCTTAACTTTTTCTTTTTTTTTTATCTACAGCACTTTGTCCGCCCACAGTGGCGACTGATGCAGGAGTTTGCCCTGAAACCAAAGGGTTGTCGGTTGAAGCTCAGCTTTCTGGCGGCGCCTGTGTCCGGCAGCCCCAGAGCAGCTGTGCCTACAGTGTAGCTCGACACCATCAGTGTGTGTGAGAATGTAGAGGGAAACATTTTGGTCAAATCTTCTGGCTTAAAAAACCCCAAAAACCTTTGTTCTGTTGTCCAAATGCTTCATCCCCAGGACAGCAGGGCCCCAAAGTGCAGCTGAACCAACGTAGCCATAGCCTTTGGAGGTGGCAGTGGTTTTCTACGTACTGGCTCTATCTCTTTGGGAATCTGGTTCTGTCCAGAGACGTCAACCGCTTCGTTAAGCTGTCAAAAATAAAAAAACAAACTTGGTTAATCCGTGTCATCCATGTTGAGGTGAGATGTAGGATCCCAGGCTTTTGCATGACCAGGTGATCACATATTGGTGACATATTCACAGGTTTCGTGTTTGGGGTGAACATACATTTAGGGTGGGATGCTGGGGGGTTAGGGCGGCTGGGGGGTGCCTGCTAGACCCTGCACTTTCCTAGGATCATGGATCTGGGGAAGGTTGCTGCTTCTTAGTCAGCTGATAAAGCACTGAGGATCTCGTGGAGACCCACGCCAAAGTCTCTGGATTGGTTTTAATGGGATGGGGCTAAAAAAAAATTGCTAATAACTGTTTGGGTTAGTTTCTCCCTCAGGACCCCCTCCTCCATGATACATGCAACAATCTATAGAGAAAGTAGACTTGGATGCGGGGGATGGGGGTGGTGTACTAACAGTAGTGTGGGTCATCTGTGGAGAGGTAAGGTTGTGTAGGGGCTTTGGTCTCTGGTGGATTTCTACCACTGAGCCAGAGTAACGGTGTGAATCCCACTTCTGGTGTTTTTGGGGTTCTGGTTCCTCCTCAACTGGTTCCTCTCAGGTCTCCATGTCAGGCTGCTCTGAGGGCCAATCTGTAGATGGTTTGCCTGGAACCCAAACATTACTGAAACTTTTTATTGCTTCTAACACAACGCTCTGTGTTTTTAGTCAAGGACACAAAGATTTCTATTCCTTTGCTGTTGCAATATTTCATAGAAATAATGCAATAAATTAAGGAACAAAGACAGACAGAAAATAAATGACTGTGATTTGTTTAATAAGCTGCTCTGGGCAAGACTTCTGCTCTCCTGGTGTCACATTCTTTCCCACTAATTAGCGGTTTGAACGTTATCTCCGTCTCTCCTCACTGTGTGGTCCCGTCTTTTCTCTCTCAGCAGCTGTCTTTTGTTTACCTTTTTTTAAATTTTGAATTAAATGCTGTTCACCTGTTTCACTAAAAACTAGATGTGAACTCAATCCAAAAGTTTCATATCATGTTGGATTTGTCTCCAGTGACCCTCAGGGTGAATAGACTGTTTTTTTTCTGCCAGGATGAGCCTCATTGGTTGTGAGCTGAGCTGGTTTTACTGTGGAAGTTGTGTTTTTAACCCGATGCATGCCTCAGCAGCAGTGTTGTGTCACATGGAGGAAATTTCGACATGAACTGGTTCAATCTGTTTTCAGCCTTGGGTCTTGTTGTGTCTGCTGTGACGAGAGGCAGGGAGGCCCACGGTTGGTGGTATGTGAAGGGAGAGCTGCCTGGTTTTACATCTTCTCTCCTCTGCTGAGGGAATTTCATTCCATTATTGTTGTAAACAAGGAAAACACTTTGTTATTGGATGTTTGAAAAAAACACATTTTATAAGTCTAAATTTGAAAAAAAAAAGGGGAATCCAGAAATAAAACTTCATAAACCTTTTAAATAAAAAACGTCTTCAAAGTAACTTTGATGTAAAATTACAACTTGAAAAAATAAAATCCGTAAAACTCAATCTAAAAAATATTAATTAAGACAAAATGAAGAAAAAATATAAAAAAAAAAAAATAAATTCGAAAATATAAAATCTGTAAAACACATGTAATAAAAAGTATATTTAAAAATAAAATCTATGATATTAAAAAAAAACAAAATCACAAAAAATATTTTTATTATGCTTAGAACATTTTTTGAATCAACATTTCATTTCTGGATTGCATTTATTTTTTCAAATATATTTCCATTTACAAAACATGCTCTTTGCTTGCAACAATAATGGAACAAAATTCCCTCCATACATGCAACTAGCAACTTAATATTTGGAGGTGTGGCTGCATTGCTAGATCTCCAAGTCCTGGACACACAAATGTTGCACAGGTGGAGGGAACTTTTTATGTTAAGTTACCACTGCGAATCCGACAAATGGGTGAGAAGTCAATATTTGGAAGTCAATAAAAACATCTATTTTTTAATAAAGGCTACAATATATATTCAAGTTTCTGTACTGCAGTATTAATTTGGGATTTTTGATAATATTCTAAAAAAAAAAATCTAATTTCTTGTATTAATTTTAGTGTATGTGCACTCTTCAGAAGTGTAAACCCAATCCTCTTGGAGGAATGAAGAGAAAAGACAAGTCTCGCCTACTTGGAGTCTTTTCATCATGCATGTTTGCATTTGGATGTTGACTTTGGTGATGAGCTCAGTGTCTAGTTCAAGCCTCCGAGACATCACCCTAATCTTTAGTTTTCTTAGACACAAGCCCGGCTGGTCCAGTCCAAATGTTTCTTCTGGTCAGAGGAAAGGATGGTGATAATATTCAGGGGTCAAAGTGAGTTGGTAGGGTCCAGTAAAGTGCATCGCTTTTTTCACCATTACCAACTTAGAGCCCTTCTCCACAGGTCTACTCACTTTTTGGCTTTTCCATGAGTAAGTAATACATAGAACCATCAAAATCAGGATTTTGCTAAGGTTAAAATATTTCTATTTGCTAACCGCTTCCTGCATATCTAACCTGATCCCATGGGAGAGCATTAGAAAACTGTCAGAATTATATTTTAGTCCACATGGGCAGCATCTTCCAATTTGCAGGGAATTTCTGTTTAGGTTTATATTTTTTTGACCAGTGTAGCTTTAACCTAAAGACACTCCTTCAAAAATCCCCTTTGTCTACATCTATAGCTGTTTCTGTTCAGATGCTTCACAGATTTTTTGGCACAGAACACGGTAACTTCATCCTCCTGGACCTTTGTGTTACATGGAGTGATTCCATGGATATACAATAACATATCCCTGTTAGACCCAGTGGGCATGCTTTCTCATGCTCTGCAGTTGTTCTAATTGCTTGGGAAAATAGCTTTTGTCTCCCCCACCCTCCAACTGACATCATTCTGAGAGCTTTTCTGGAAGTCTGGGACGGAAACACTGAGAATCTGTCAATGGAATATGAAACACAAGTCAGACGGCAATTTTATAACCTGAGGCGTTTTTAGCACCTTTCATAACCTTCACCTGTTCATTGTCCTCATGCTGTTAAAGGTAGATATAGGTTGACTGTTGAAATCCTCGTGGAGCTATGATGCTCTAAAAAAAATAATAAAAAATCATGTCATCAGAGGAAATTGTGAGTGTTTCTAATGGCAAAGTGGATTCAGTTAAATCCATTATTCAGATGTCATTTGGGATTAAACTAGTGTGTCTTTATCAGACAACATCACAACCATTTAAAACCGCAGTAAAAAAAACAAAAAACAAAAACCATCTGCAGTGCCAGTCTGAGTAATAAACAAAGAATGTAAAACACAGAAATGTTTGTCAGTTGGCAGTGAAAAAGTGTTTGACTGATCACAAACAACCACAGCTGCTCCTTCCTTTCCCAAAGCCAGAAAAACTGAAATGTGAACATTGTTTGGATACAGTTATAAAAACCTGCTGGCATTGGGAAGCATCCTGATGTTAATTTCTTTCAATCATGAGAAGAAAATGTCATATTTAGGCAGCAGACAGAGATCTCAACGTCAGATGACATCTTACTGAAGCTGACGGTTCCTCTAAGCAGGTTTTATTGTCATGGATTCAGACTAGGACCAAGTTTGGAGCGGGTTGTTTGGGAATCTCACTGAATGCTTCCTTTAGGTGATTTTTTTCCCAAACATGTCAGGAAAAGAAAAAAGTACAGGAATCCCAAAGCAAAGATAGCAGAGTTGGATTCACCAAACTGTACAGGTTTCATATGAAACTTTTTTTATTTACTTACTTGTTTATTGACTCTGCAGAGGCTCCTGATGGGCCCCTCCTTTAATTTGTTTGTTCCTCATCCTTGACCTCGAGGCCACAGAAGCACTAAATTCCAGCCTCCTCTTTGAAGCCGGGCATACACTGTGTGATATTTTCAATTGTTGCACGCAGCTAAAGCTCAAACTGTAAGACAAAACGCGCTGAGTCCGAAGTGTGGTTTTTGGACGTGCAGTGTGAGCAGGTAGATAGCATCCAAGCGTCGAGTTGCGCAGTGTGAGAACATAAATCGTGAGCTGAGTTGAAGGATTGAAATTATCGTACAGTACATACTTAGTTTTATTGCAGCAGTTCTTTGCTCTGTAACAGAGATTCATTCTTTGTTTGAACCAGTTTTCATCTTTTTATTTAGGCGGATCTCTGGCTGATAGCGGTGCAAAATACAATTTGCAAATGTCATTTCTTTTATTCAATTTTTACTGGATACTCTTCTTTAGTGCAACTTTAAATGAAATCTAAGCATTGGTCAGTACTTTTTCCTTTGGCCACTGAATTGCCACAAAAGCAATCAATCAAGCCTCACTTGCAGCCTTCTTCTCATGGCAAGCCCTCCACCTGTGCTCGGCCTTCTTCTCATGCAGCTCTGTCACTATTTACTCCCAAAGCAGAGCTGCTGTCCTCTCTCAATCAGGACTGCTGTCTGTGAAAATCTGAGATGCTGTTCTTCATAAAGGAATTATCCTCTTGGCTGTTTGTGGTGTAGGAGAGTTGCACTGGGTTAAATCTAAGTCATGCTTTGGTGCAGCGATCCCTTTTCATCTTTCCTGATGGAGTCCTCCGCCTCCAGAAGAAAGTGGATCATCTCACTAAAGCTGTGAAAAAGTGGGATGTTTTGTACTCAGCTGACTTTTCATGCTGTCTCAAAAGGAATGAAAGATTTTTTTCCAGGTACTGAGCTCACTTAGCTGATTGCTCCTTCCTGTGTTTCCAAAAAGGCAAAAGTAAATAACCCAGTCCTTCTTTTCACTGTAGACAAGCCATGATCTGCTTATCTGTTCTCCATTTTTCATTTGGATGAAATAATAGCTGCATGAATCATGACAGCAGACAAGATAGAGGAGAGCAGGAGGCGGGGTTACCAATCTACTTGCTCTGGAGAGCAGAGTTCGCTGCTTTTAGATGTTGTCGCCAAAGTCTCCAGTAGCAGAAAAAAGTCGCTAGATTTGGCGCTAGGCGCTTTATTGAAATCAAAGTGCTAGAGGGGTCTGAAAAGTGGCTAAATATAGCAACGAATGCGCTAAGTTGGCAACACTGCTCTTCATATCGTTTGTTTTCAAATGATTTGCTGCTGTCTGTTTGGACCTTTCTGAACATGTGCAGCAAATGGACTGATCCAATATGGTGGACACTGAGGGGGGTGGGGGTGGTGGCTGAGACACACTTAATATTCTAAGCGTTTTAATGGCATTTTAGTGAAAGGATTTTTATCAAAAACATGATTAATGTGCACAAATAGGGATTAGTTGTGTTATCTATACATGTAAACAGAGTCTTATGGGGCCCCCAGGATCTTGGGGCCCTTGGCAACTGAAATCTGCCCCTGCATGGAGCTTCAGCCTTTCAGTGTCTCTGGTTTATCCCTCACATTTCAAAGAATTGATCATTTCCTTTATTATCGAAGTAACTTCATTAAAATAAATCTGGGTCCATTTTGAAAATGTTTGTTTCTTATTGAACAAGGTGGTAGACGGCTTATTTGTTTACTTTTTTTTTTTTTTTACTTTTTTGAAAAAGTAGTAGGTTGTTTAGAATGTTGCTGTTATATGTTTTTATTTTTACACTCTGCGTTGTCCTGTAGGATTCCTGATAACTTCAAGCTGTTTATTTTCCTCTATTTCCCCATTTAGCTGCGAGCATTAGTTCTATGGTGACTCCTATAGGATTTTAAATCTTCCTTCATTTGGAGAAGGATATAGAGAGACAGCTATGGTGGGAGGGATGGCTGTTTTTTTTGTTTGTTTGTTTAGTTTTCCTGGGGAAAAAAATCTGCCATAAACAGGGGGGTTACGTGGCCTCTGATTTTCAAGAATCAACAAGGTCTTCCTCATTTATATTTACTAGTTGGAACATTTTAGCCCTAAACATGAAGAGCAATAAATCATTTTCACATCTCAATCTATACCCAGTTAAACACCTGCAATATGCAATTCGTTCGAAGCTCACATTTTCATAGGTTTATTTCCTTTTTTTTCTACAGTGCTGCAAAGGGATTTTTTTCCTAATAGATCAGAGGTGCAATAAATTCATGATGTTCTGCAGCACATGACCATCATGATGTTTGACCTGACAATGTGTCCTCCTCATGCCTTAGAACTTGCATTGTCAAACTCAAATCTTGTCTGAAGCTGTTGCTCCACAAGAATGCAACGTCACAGGATTAAATGACCTCAGACCTGTTGTCTGTTGTCATGAAATCCTTTCAGTTACTGGAGGTGAAGCCTCTGAAGAAAATCAAAGCATCATTGCAGACAGTGAGCAGATGATGCAGTCAGCCACAGGCCACTGTTCATCCTATGTGACCTAAAAAACACCCAGGAACATGAGTACTAAGATCCTCTCTGCAGCCTTTAGCTCATTCTTTAACACCATGTACCCAGACACCCCCCACCATAAGATCACCCAGCTCCAAAGCCTCTTTTAGCGCAGGAATCATTAAACAAGTGTCTTGAAGTAAAATGCACTGAATATTGAAATTAGCTGATTTATGATCCTCTTTAAAGCCTTAGACTAGAAAACAGACTGTGTTTTGCTCTGACTTCATAATTCAGCAAAGCTACTATAAAGTAAACAGCTTGCGATTCCCAGATGTTTTTCGGATTTGGTACTTTTACCCCACACAGCCGCTGAAAGCTGTGGGAAAACACAGACATGTTTTAGTCGGTCTAAATTACAGAAAGGCAACGGTGAAACTGGCTGGAAGACAAGAACAACAGACTTTTGAAACCGCTGTCCACTCGCTGGTCAAGAAACAAATGAGTTTACCCACACTAAGAAGTTATTGCATAAGCACCTGTAAATAATAGGATGAAGAAATGAAAAAGCCCAGCGTTCTGTGTTTACCTTAACTTCTTAGAGACCCTGAGTCTCTAGAGGACAGCTGAGGGCCTCCGTTTGCTCCTGGTCTTGCTGGAAGCAGGAAAAAGTGTCATTTTTAGAATTTAGGCTGAATTTCCTTTGGACCAGTGGTGGAGCTCGACTTTCTCTGTCCTCAAAGCACAACAATGCATTTGTTTCTCAGTTCCTAACATTAAATTTATTAAAGTACATTTAATTAGCAAAGAGGATAAGATTTGTGTTTTTAATTTTACATTTATAGGGAATGTATCAGAAAAAAAAAAACTCTAAAACACAACCTGGTTTCTGTCAGTGAATGTGTTCAATAAAAGCTGATTGAATATATTTAAAAAGGAGAAGCAAAATGAACAATTACAGGTAATATACAATTTTTTTTATAAACATGGTGGGTGCAACATTAGTTAAATATTTAGTATTAAAACAGTTAAAGGCCAATATTGATTGATTGGTTGATTGACTTTGTTGATCTCACAGTGGAGAATTTTACTTGTTACATCGGCACAAATAGTCAAATAAGAAGAAGGTGCCAAAGGAAGAACAAGGTGCATGGAATATATGGGTCATTCCATGGAAAATGTAAAGATTGGACCTCTGAATTTAAAGGTTTTTGATCATAACCTTTTTTTCTTTTTTTTAGTTTCAAAGCCTGTAGAACATGTAACACTTGCAATAAAACATATTTTTCAAGCTCAGA
>NW_015150656.1:383696-401809 GCF_000732505.1 Cyprinodon variegatus
TTATGCTTTCTAATCCTCTTTGAATGTTATGGACCCAAACTTAACAGTTTTCATGGAATGACCCATATGCAGTACTGTATATACAAGTGCGTCCGCATATGACAACGTTTTTTATATATAGTAGAATCATTATACAGGGTTATTGCATAGGGTGTTTACATAGGTATTTATATAGATGGATATTTACAGTTATATATATAGTTATTGCACATGATGTCAGATATAGAGAAACAGGTTATTGAACAGGGGATCAAATAGTCATAATACTACTTGCAAAAGTAATATTTAATAGCAATATTCACTCTTTTCTTTTATAAAATGGACAAGCAGGACTTTTCATTTAACACACATTTCTTTGTAGCCTTCCTCCTATTCTTCATTTCATATTATATATAATCATTTATAAACACAGATTCAGTGTAAACCAGTCATTTAGTTGTACAGCTGAAAGGAAGCACATAATCTTTATAGGCTTTCTGGATTTCAAAGCCTCAGAAAACAACAACATTGCTTTAAGATAATTTATTATCTGTGCTTTGTAGTGGGGAATGAACACAGTACATAAAAAAATAAAGCATCTGTTTAGAATCTGTATTTTATCATATTTATTTCATTTAGTTTTTAGGAGCTGAGACGTTCCAGAAAAATCTGGCAGTGGTTCTAATAAGTGGAACCAGAATACAATATGCTACAACTCAACGTGTCAACCCCAAAATGTGTCAAACACATGTGCTGGCCGGAGTGGCTTTAGTCCACATAGAGGGAACAGATCTGGGGAAATGTTAAGAGATTTTTCTGTGTCATTGCAAGCTGTTGTTCCGTCCTGTGTCTTTCTTTAAGTGCTTTATTATGTGAGGACAGAAAAAAAAAAGAAGCAGAGATTTGCTCCAAAACTTCATCTTTTCACATTTTTTAATGCGAGAGAAAATGAAATCTGATTACATGGTTAGAAACACTAAGAAGACAACACTGGTTCTTGTCGTTAAATTCAAACCTGATCAGGTTAATTTTGTACCAGAAGCTTGCCTCCAGTTTATTGCTACAATTTAGGCAACATATCTACCTGATTCAGGTTGATGCAGACCCTGAATTATAAACCAGATAGAGATAAAAATCAGCCAACATGTCCCTATTGGGTTAAATTTATTTATCTGTGTTTAGGTTTAGCAAACAATTAATCTGTTGAAGGTTAATAGGAAAATATTTTTTCTCAATGAAGATGCTGATCATGATGGAAAGATGACAAACTTCTTTCACATTTTGCCAATGAGGCCATAACAGAAAACCTAAAATATGATGCTGTTGGCCAGAGAATGACTGTAATAAAACAACTTCATAGAATCTGAGTACAGCTCCTCTCCCTCCTTGTCGATATAAGTTGCTGTTTGCTCTTTTTTTAGCTATTACTCATAAACATCTTTGCATGAGAGTTTTAACTTTACTTTAGATAAATAAAAACACGGAAACTGTAACACAATCTGTTTTAGGTTTAATGAATTACATTGCGGGTCGTAAGTAATCACATTTGTGAACTGTATTTTGCAGGTTCTGATGACCAGCATATGTTCTACATCTTGAGGGTAAACATGCTAAATGGATCGGTCTGCTCTTTTGGTTTTATCACAGATGTAATTCTGGCTGCGTGTGATGAGTAGATAAGCTTTGCTCACGCTATCATCTTTGCACACGTTTTTATATACCCATGCTTATAGTAGCTCAGTGTCAGTATGTCCACCTTCCTCTGAATCAAATCTGCCAGCTCTCTAGCTTCTCCAATCGAAGTTCCGTTTCTCTGCCCTAGACTCTTGCCTTTCCTCTTCTTTCTGCATACGGACATTTCTTCCACCTCTTCTTTGTACAAATTGTAACCCAGTTTCCCCTGGTATCCTGGCTGTTTGCAAAACCAATGATGGTCGTTGTTTACCTTGCTCTAGAGTGAATATGAAGATCTTGTCGTGAATAGTATGATAAATCGCAGCCAGACATTTGTAAAATTGTTAGATTCTGGTTCTTGGAAATTGGGACATCAAAAGTGTAGAAGCTGTTTACAAAATAGTACCTGTCAATAAAGGGTAAAAATAGAAATCTTGGAGTCATTTTGGATGTTTATACCTTCCGGTAGTTACCATCATCTTTGCAAGATCAGTTATTTTTGAAAGAGGCCCAGTAAAACAAAAAAAACATGTACCGTATTTTCACAACCATAAGGCGCACCGAAATAAAAGGTGCAGTGTCAGTTATGTGTGCCATTTCTGTATTTAACACACACATAAGGTGCATCGGACTATAGGGCGCTGGTTTTATATACCGGTACATATCCTCTACTACGTTTAAATACCTGTTTGTGCTTTATTCATGTATTTATTACAAAGTATTAATCAAACCTGGGAGCTGGCCGTGAGACAGACACATCGCTGATGACACAGAGCGCTGTGATCACTCCTCTAAAAACAGTTTATTGACGCATAAATTAACTTAAAATGCAGAAATCTGCCGGCAGAATATGTTCGCTTTTATTATCCTGGTGCCTGCAGTTTAGATTGTACCAGTTCTGACGCGCGGGTGAAGCAGCTTTGCTGCTCTGGCTGCGCAGTGCAAAATGTTTCCATCTCGAGCAGCAGCAGCGTGTTGGCGTCGTGTCAAGCTTGTCAGAAGCTTAAACGCTCCTGACGCGCTGCTTTGGCTGCTCAGACGCTCTGCGCCTGCTGCTCAAAACGCACTGCAGGACCTTTTGCTGCGCCTTGACGCGCGTCAACCATTGAATTTGCATGTAAACTCGCTGCTTCTGCCGCGCCTGCTGCGTCCGCTGTGAACGCAGCCTTACTTTGAACGGCCGGTTCACACCGATGTCGAGCGGTTGAAGTTCCTTTGTCAGACCTCCCGGAATAACGGCGAGCACAGCGTTCATTTGTTTCACCTTTTTTTTCACATCGGCTGTGAGATGGGCACGCATGGAGTCACAGATTAACAGCGATGGTGATGCGTGGAAAAAACCACCTGGTCTCCTTACATTCACCTCCCTCAGCCACGCTTTCATCATCTCCTCAATGAGGAGGCACATACCTGTTCTTTTATACACAATCCACGCCCACACTTCCCCCTTTAACGTTCTCATGGAGGTCTCAAACGTCCGCAGTAACAACACACATAGGGCGCACCGCACTATAGGGCGCACCACACATTTTGAGGGGAAAAAAAGACATTTATATGCTCCTTATAGTCGTGAAAATACAGTAAATATTTTTCCTAGGTGATTATTAACTATTAATGATAGTGATTTTATTTGTTCCATCTTATTTTCTGCCTAACAGTAGAGGGTTTAACCATAGAGGATAGAGAATATTGTTAAAGAAAAGACATTACCAAGAAACAAACATAGTTTGCCTCCTCAAGAGGGTTTGTCGCACATATATTAAACATTCTAGCAGTTATACAATAACGGGAGGTTTTCCTCTCTTGAACCAAAATGGCAGTTTTGACCCCGTAATTTGGACAAGGATGATTATCACCTGCCTTTTAATTCAAAGCATGTGTGTCATTACGGTTAGGGAAACAGTTAATTTCACTGACTTGCAGGAACTCCCCAGCATTGTTTAAAGTCCTGTAGCAGCTCTTACCTGGTCTCATTCCAATCTCTCTGCATATCCCCCCGACGGGAACAAAAAAAAGCATGATTGAATGAGTTTCCATCTTGCAATGTTCCCCTGATTGTGCACCCCCACCCAAATACTGATTTTACTCTCACCGTGGATCTACTCCGCTGTTGCCGAGGGACAGCGGGTTCCTTCGGTGGATTTGTTTGTGGTTTGCAGGGGGTTGGGCACAGTGAGCTGCTGTGGTTCCCTCCCCTCACAGTTACAGGCCTGTGGTTTTTTTGAGAAACAATAGCAAAGCCGCGATTATTTTAACAAGGTGTTTTCCCTCCCTGATTACCCAATCCACTTCTGAACCTCGTTCACTGTGGATCACATGGGCTGTTCCTCTCTGTCCTCAAGCCATTTGGTGGGAACTGTGCATTAGAACATGGCAGCAGCTTTGATTGGGTTTCACTTTTATGCCAAAAGTCCTGTGGTAAACATAAGAGTCCAAATTAAATCTAAGCCAATAGCCGTAAACTATTCTGGATGGGCAAGACTTTTCTGCTAATAAGGAGAGGGTGCTAATAGAAAACAGGCTGTCAGAATCAAGTGTGAACATAATTACTGTTTCTTTTTCTCTTTAACTAATAGAGGAGGTAGACAATCCATATGAAGCTCGATATTCTGTAAATGATCCTTTATCAATAGCTTCTCTAGACCCGAAAAGCATAATGGCATAAGGTTGGTGTAGTAATAATCTTCTTTATGTAATACATTCTCTGCTTATGGTTACTAACTGTGTTTCAGATTTTCTTGGAGGACTAAAGACTCTGTGGGTTAGGTCTCAGACACTGTCTTGTTAGTATCTAGAACACTAGCTGTTTTTCCTTAGTATTTCACTCTAATAGAAAATGTAATGAGACGATGCCATTTCAGCAAAGGGTATCAGAGCCATCAGCTATCATCCAGGAACTCACTAAACTTGACCTGGTTCAACAGGTTGAAAAATGGACCCAGCAAAGCTCTGTGGAAGCACGACTGGAGCACAAGGATACATGCAGGACATTGCTTCCCACCTACTGCATCATAGTCTATCCAGCAAGGAAATGAAGCCAGGATCTTCTTCAGTCTGCTTTGTTTGTTGTTAAAGGAAAAGTTTGGTCATATTCACAATTCAAACTTCTAAAAGTACTTTAAATATGAAATTATTAAATAGTGTTCAATAAATGATAAGTGTTTTTAATTAAGAATAATTTCATTTGAATGTGCTTTACTGGAAACATCCATGTTTGTCAAAGAACACTACTGCAGTTTGTGATGTCACGGTGCGGTAGAGGCTGTCCCAGTGCTGTCTCTGGTGTTTGTCATAACGCGCTATAATCCAAGTCATCATGAAAACATTCTTCTTCAAAATGTTGGCCATATACATTTAGAAGAAATTAATGTGAAGAAATGTTTGTTCGATTTGCTTGTCAACTTGGAGAGGAAGGATTTGCCATCGAACTTCTCCGTGCCAGAAGTTCAATGGCAAATCCTCCTCTTCAAGTTGACAATTCAACAATGATCCCGTCCGTGGAGGATCATGAATCAGAAAGGTAAAGTAACAAAAATAATTTTTCACTTTTACCCAATGTGTGACAACATCCAGCTGCCATGCACATGGGCATTGTCAGTTTCACTATAGCTCTGGTGAATTTCAATGGTGAAGTCCTCTGGAAATCTTCAATAATTGTTGTTGATTGCAGATGTGTCTAGTAGTTCCCATTGATTTAGCTTGTAAAGCGGGGAGAATGGCGCTAGGCTTACCGCACCGTGATGTCATTGCGGGAAGATGTCAGGAGTGAGGTGTTACTATATTTGGGCAAAAATGGCCTCTCCCAGACTTAGTGATCACGACGAAAATAATTTTTAAATTTGTTTTACTGATTAGCGCTAAATTCATTTCATAACTGCAAACGTATTAGTTTTAGGTATAATGAATGATCCATTAATCATTCCTTGCTGACCGAACTTTTCCTTTAATTTCGCCTTTGCCAAAGCTAATGGCTCTGATAGCATCATTAGTACTGAAGCAACATTAAAACTTAAGGAATACTACAGTTTCTTTATAGTTCTTCAGCTGTAATCCAAACATTGTCTGGGCTCTGTGGTTGTCAGTGAAAGACAGCGATACACACCTGGGGTTGATGTGGATCCTGATGTTGTAATTTCAAGTTTGAGCTCAAATATATTCATAAAAACCTTCAAGAAAAACAACATAGTGAATCTTTTTATGAAGCCATCTATCTAGGCCTATGTTGTTTTTTAAAGCGTTGTGGTGCCTTTTTTTTTTTTAAGGACAGGAAATGAGGTAAAGTGAAATAGATAAGACATGCAGTAGAGTCTCCAAGACAGGATTAAAGCCTGCACTGGAAAAACGACCTAGAAAAAAGTAAAAATTTCTTAAATTAAGTGTATTTACCCTTAATTTGAGTAGGTAAATGTGATAGTTTGCCAATGAAATTAGTATTTTTACTCTTAAAATTCAAAAATTAGATAATATGCACTTGAAATAAGACAATGCAATTGTGTTTTCTTATTTTAAATGTAAATTGTCTTGTTCCATTGGCAAAATGTTTCTCTTACCTCCCCAATTCAAGAACAAATGCAGCTATTTTAAATAAGAAATGACTTATCTAGATGTTGATTTTTTCCAGTGTGGGATGCCTTCGCCGAGGACAAGGCCTCTACATTATGTGGAGACCTTATCCTCCCTGACCCACGTGAGAACATGACCCATGTCCTCTACTTTCTTGAATTATATATATATATATATATATATATATATATTTTCCACCGTACAACACTAAAGATTAAATCCAGTCATCTTGTTATCTTCACAAGTGAAAACATTTTGATTACTGTCATTTTAATTACAGACCACAGTTTGCCATAACAATTACAGAAGAATTTATCAACCAAGAATTTAAATTCAATTAAATTTGGCATTTATTTTCCAATAATATTCATCTCATTTTGTCTTTCTTTTCTTTTTGTTTTGTTGATTGTGTTGAACAGATTGCAGAGGACTCACAGAGTTAATGCTCGACCTTATAGTAGAGAAACAGTTTTTGTTTTTTTTCTCTTTAAAACCAGAAACAAAAACATCACAGACCATTTTGATTTTTCTTGGAAAACACATCTAGTAGCAAAGCAAAAACTTCTTCTGTATCTCCTTATTTGTTCTATGAAAAGTTAATCAGAATAACCCTGATAACAATGTGAAAACAAGTTTTAACATTCAACACTGTTGAATCTGACTTTCTCCAAGATAAACACCAAATCCCAACTGGTATAGACTTTCACGATTTGCATTCCATAGTCCCTCGAAGGCAATCCCTCACACTAAGCATGCTTGTAGCAGCAGTGGAGAAGAAAAACTCATTGTTAACCTCCAGCAGAACCAGACACTGTGTGAGCCGCTATCTGCTGAGGCCGACTGGGGTTCAAACAGAATGTTGGGGGGGAGACTGGATACAAATACATACAGGCCAATAAGTACACGCCATTTACCAAAAATAATGCATGGTTTACTTTAAAAGAAAATCTGCAAAGTGTCATCTTCATCATCATGGCCTGCCTCAGATTCTAAAGTGTACACAGGTCCTTACTTTGACTTTCGAAACATTAAAAGCTCTCTCAGTTGTACTGCCGCCTCCAACTTGTTTTCTCCCAAGATGTCCTTTTATTGAGCTCTTCTGTTCTGTCTACGTAGAATTATGCTGCTATTATGGCTTTGGCCAAAATGTCATAGATCTACTTTGGAAGTTCTAATGAACCAATGTTGTCTCCTGAACTTAATGTCTCAGAACTGTTTTCAGCGGATGGAACTTGCCAGGTTTGCAGTATTTTCATTTTGGGATGAGGGACCAAAAACATCTCTGTGAAAGTGTCTAAGCTTGAAGTCTTAGAACCCATTGTTGCTATTTAGCAGAGAAAGTTAATGCAACACATCAAATTACAGGGAAAAGTCCATCCTTACCAAGAAGTTACCAGTTTGGAGTAATATGTTAGTGAAAGTTGGAAGAAAGACATTCTATTGATAAACATTGATTAAAAAGGTAGACAAGTTACAAGTTAAAGGATCTTTTTTCTAGTCCACCCTATCTCAAAGGAACCAAGAGAGCATGGGAGGAAGGGTTTGTTGATCATGGTATAAAATATCCAGGAAAACACAGGTCATCACATTTAATATTATTCAGAGTGGGTACCAGACTCCCTGGAAAATGGTGAAACTAGGGATGCTGGCCTAAGATTTGTGTTGGAGTTGCAAGAAAAGAAGAGATATGTCTTACATCTGCTTAATGAGCATAAAATAATTGTCAGCTTGTAGGAAAACATTACTTTTTTCTTGGGTAAGGTGCTGGATTTGTTGTGCCACAAAATTTCTCATTTTAGACATAATGCACAATTGAGATGCTAGGAATACCATTTTTGTTAAAGAATGTTACAGCAAACTGATAAAAATAGCTAAATATGAAGAAACAAGCTTAACACTGATGACTGGCCTGATTACTAATTTCATTAACCTTCCTTGCTCTAACCAGTTCTCATCACAATAATTTGATCCACCTGCTCCAGCCTCTATTTAACCAGCCTTCAACCAGTCATCAGTGCCAGATTATTAAAGCCTTTGGTAAGAGTTTTCTAGTGTACCTGAGTGTATCTGATTGCCTGATCCTAACCCGTTATGCCTCTGGACCTCTGAACCTGCCTGTTCTGATCTGTTTGCCTGACCTGTCCTGCAAATCCTGCTGGATTTCTGCCTGTGTTCCAAAATTGTGATCTCTGGGACCTCTGATCTCCTCTGACTCGTGAGCATGTCCTCAACACCAGCTTTGGCTTCGCCCCCTGGATTGTCCTGCCTTCCTTCATCTGCTCGGTTCTGATACCCTGTCTTTTCTCCGTCCTCCGGGACTTCAGCGTCTGGGACTCGCTGGGCGGCACCCCCAGCATCTTGTTGGAAGCCGACCAGCTGGATTCTACCCCATCCTCTGGGGTCAGACTGAACTATGAGACCAGGTTAGTGACTCACATGTTCATAATCATCCTCCGTCAGATACTAACCTGTGTTCTCTCTCTGCAGAGGTTCCTGCCTTAGACGCTGCTCTCTGCAGTTCCATGGTAAATAAGAGTTTGTTATATTTTGTTTTTTTCCCTGCTGAATAACCAGTGTCTTTCTGTCATACAATGATAAAATCTACATTACCTGTTTAATAAAGGCAAAGATAATGGAACTCCTGTCTGCATGTGTCATCTAATTTAACATATATTTTTTTACAATTTTCTTTCTTTTTTTTTTTTTTGAATTAAAGAGTTTTAAATTGAAAAAACTAAACAAAGAGTTAGTTACAAAAAAAATATTGGCTAAAATGCAATAACTTATAAAAAGGCAACTTTAAGAGACCCAAAGCTTTAATGCTACTGCTACTGCTTTTATAAGCCCTGATTCCAGAATCAGTTTTGTTGTACTTTGCTGTTATTTGAACATTGTGTTAAGCTACTGTCCTGTTTCTAGGAACCAGACCTGTGATCATCAAACTCCTGTGTGGCTCCAGCTGTTCTGAGAACAACCATAAAACAGTAGAATGAGTGGAACTCATCCACTGACTGATCCACATGTTGTGGACAGTACCAAGAGGCCACGTTATGAACCTGACTCTTTTTTTAGATGAGGCAGTAACTCCAAAGGAGAGACACTAAAGCTCGAAGCTCATGTGTGAGGATTCAGCTTAAAATTACTCGGTGGATTAAAGGGGGAGCTTTTATCCCCGTGTCATAAAGATTTAGCTTACAAATGGGACAGGTCCAGATGGAAATTCATACAATCAGCTCTACCTCTGTCTTCACTTTGGTCCCATTGGGAACCACTGAATACTGCAGAGTAAGATTTGTGGCTGGTGCCTGTTTTGAGTTATACGCTGATTATATAAACTAGGCACAGCTCATCCTTTTATCATATTCAGGCGAATCCAGTAAAGAATCCAGAAGCAGGTCTAAGAGCACCAGAAGCAGAATCCAAAGATTGTGAGATTTGGGTTTTGAAGTGAATCCTGTGGATTCTGAATCTCAACTGATTTGAGAGATTTTAACAGCCCCCCCAAAAAGGACATTTTTTGGGGATTATTATGACATTCCTCCTCTAACAATAAGAGAAGAAGAACACACTGTTAAGAAAAGCAAATCAGTCCCATTTTTGTTTTCTTGTGATCTCAAAGAGGTAAAAGAGAGCAGAGAGACTCTTTATGAAGTTAATTATTTGTTCTATCTCTGATTTTACTATGTTAGGACAGATGTTAGCTAGTTTTAATCAACATAGGAGATTAATCTTTGACCTATTCAATTAGATTAGGAAATAAACAACAAGAGACCACATCATCTCTACAAACAGGATAAAATTGGTGATGGATCAGACCTCCAAATTTCAAATGGCTCAAGATTAGCTAAGGACAGCACACAGTGTCATCAATAAAGGTCTTTAACTCACTAATTGACATGACAACAACTTTGAGTTTGCTCCACTCAAGCGGAAATGCAAGCTAGCAAAGTAAGCTCCAATAAATTCAGGGTTGTTGTTTTGCCACAGACATGGTACAGCTCAGCCTTACCTGTTTGCCTAAACAGCAAACTTTAAGGCAAAGATTAAAGGCAAATCTTAAAGAAGCAACTGATAAATCAACTATAAAACTTTCCACATACAGAGTAAGAAAAAAGAGGGACACAAAGTCAGGTAGACTGTACAGAAATTGTGTCCAACACCATTTGTGATTACGAAAGCGAATGAGTGAATATTGTACACAAACAAGAAAAGGAAAATCTGAAGCAAGCTTTCATCATCTACATAATCAGGTTGTGATGAATATTAGTAGCCCATGCCAGAACATGCCTTGGATGCAGGTTATCACCACATTCATTAGTAAAACAAGCAAAGCATGCTTTTTCTGAACTTAACATAAGCACGCAAAACAGATCTGACAACATTTAGCCTTTTATGAGATGGCTTGTTAAAGAAAATAAATAAAAAAAATTGCATGCTTGTTATTCCTTCTTTCCAAATTCCAAATCCTGACATTAATGTTAGAGAATGCTGCTGTAGGTAAGGAGCATTTCGATAGAGGACAGATCACAACTGGTGATAGGTCCTGAACAACATCCTGGATTGACTAATGGATGGTATCACATTAATTAAAACAGCAAAATTGGAATAAAGTCAATGTATTTAACTGGTTCAGCTCAGGCCCAAACTCATCATCCTCATGTCAGTCAAACCCCCCCCCACTCTTGGCCTAACATGTTTTTGCCATACCTCAAATGTTTGCACCTCTGCCATGGATCCATCTGCTATTGTGCATTTTTTTCTTCACTACAAGTCAAGATGGTGCTGCTGTCTTTGCGTTTGAAAAAACTCTGTGGTTATCAGCTGTTCGGTTTAAGTCACCTCTGGATATTCTCAACTTTTATACATATGTATTAAAGCAGCTTTTTTATCCATAAAAGTGACATGCTACAATGTTGAATCCAGAAAAAGATGTTGAAATGTCAGAAAGGTCGGACACAGGCGAGAGCGTAACGGGAGATGAAGACAGAGACCAACAAGACCTCTCTCATCCTCGGCCCTATCTCACAGAATTTTTCAAAATGGGCAAAAAATTGAGCTTTCAATTCATATAGTGCCAGTTTTTTAGTACTTTTTGGAGCACATACTTTTTCACTTTTACTTGAGCAAAGAGGTCAAGTTGATACTTCAAATTTTACCAGAGTGTTTTTTAAACTGCAGTATATATACTTCTACTTAAGTAGCAAATGTGTGTACTGTTGACACCACTGGTAAATGGTGAATTTACGATATGCATATTTATTCCTGCAGTGGTATCATCTGTCTTCGATTTACCGCAGTACAGAGCAGTGTGCTGTTATGCTGAGTAGCATTCTAGGGTTGAGGTTCTTGCTGATGGACCCAGAGTGAGGTCTGATAAAAATTCTTAAATTAGTGATTTTGCAGCCTCTTCAGGATGCAAACACCCTGTTCTTAAACCACTAGGCTACACCCCTCAAGTTAGACATTTGTTTACATGGGGATTCTTTAGACATTAGTTGCTTTAACCCATCTTCTGTTAAATAAGCCTATAACTTTATGCTGGATCAAACAACCAAACCTGATGTGTTATATCAGCACAGGATGATACCTGAGCTGAGAAATCCAACTTCAATGGATGTTCCTGCTGCTTTTCTCACTGGAAACTGGACACAGTCCGACTTTACACATATTGCAACAAAAGCAACCCTATAGGTGTAATTATGAGGTGAAAATATAAACTGTGGGAACTCAGTGTGAGCATATTGTGTGCCCATTCACTTAAATTACATTCAGTTCTTTGTTATGACCTCTCCTAATGGCTTTATTTATAATTTACTGGCGGATAAAGCTTATGCTTTTGTGACGTTAAAATTACCCAGCACTGTACTCATTTGTTGAAACCACTTTCACCCTGGAACGTTTAACCGGTTTTCTTTTTATTGCAATGGCTCAAAAAACAATTTCATTGCTTAGTTAAAATGCAGCCATCTTCGACACACAATGAGACATGTCTGTGCTTACATTTGCACTGCTGGGTGTTTTAAACATGGTGGTTCCATGGTGAAATTATTTAGACCAATGTTTTCGTATCACTTTGGATTATGACTCAATAAGGATTATGTTTGAAAAAATACCCACTAAGCTCTGCTTAGGAGACATTAATAAAGAACATGTGTGAGCTTCCCACAGGCCTTGGGGGACAAAGTTTCTCATGATCTTTCACCAATGCCGCCATGAGCACAAAGTGATCTGCTATTAACTCGTTCATGTATGACAAATGTTGAGCCGCTCCAGTGTTGTGTAGACACTTTTATCTGTTGTTCTTGGCCAATGATTCCGGTGGGAATATTGTGTTGCCATAGAGTAATAAATACTGTTGTATGTCTCATATTTGCTGCTGTCTCCCACATGTCCTGGCAGTCTCCTCGTCTTATTACACTCTTTTCTGCCATATAAATTTCATCATCAGAAAATGATAGAAATCTTCCCCTGAGGACACAAGCAATTCCCTCACTCCACTTAATGCCATTCTCTGAGAAGCAGTGTATCATATTAATGAAATGCTTTTTTCTCTGTGTTTACATGGAGCTGTTTTTATGTTGAGCCTGAGAATGAAATGAAATCTCTTGCATGGAAAGACTTCAGTCATTTTGTGTGATTTAAAGAATTAGATTACTGACAGGCCATCAGTGTGACATTCTGCTTATATATCTTAAATCAAAATGTTCACTCTGCCCCATACACCAGACTAAGCAGAGGTTTTGTTGTATGTTTGTGCTGAATGTTAGCCAGTAAAACCTCATGAAAGATGTATTTTAGCTCCAGTAATTTTTAAGAGCAGAGTTTTAGGAGTGTTTACCTTCATTGGTTTTTCCCCTTTGTCCCGCTGCCTATTGAAGGATTAAGTCTTCTCATAAACCAGATTGGTTTTAAATCCAGACCAAGTATAGTTCCAGTGTTCTGCAAATTTGTTTTAACCCTCTTGTCTCCTTTTTAACCATTGTTGCAGTTTTCAAAATGTGCAATATGGTACTTTTTGCTTTAGACAAGTGAAGTCACAGTTTATAAATATGGCATATATACAATAACCTCAGCTTACTGAAGTGCTTCACAACATTCACATCACAGACAAGGGATAAAACAATAAAAAAAAAACCCAGGTTAAATAAATAAACAATCTAAACAATAGCGATTAAAAACCACAACATACTGTATATATATCTGGATGCACTGTATATACTTCATGCAGCTTTTCCTCCTTTGTGCAACTTCTGTTTATAACAGACTATGTCACCAGGGAATTTCTCTATTGTGAGATCAATAAAATTCTATTATATTCTATTCTATTTCGTCAGCTCTAGTTTTTAACATGGCTTTAGGCTCAGCCAACAGGGCTCTGTACAGAGTTTAGGGCTGCAAATGGTCACTCAAGTCTCAGAGTTAATGTACACGAATAGAAGAAATGTTTATTTCTGCATTGTTTTCTGTTATTCATTGTAATGTCCAATCAAGGCTACCGTGATGTGAAGCTTAGACTTAGACAACTTTTATTGTCATTTTGTGTACATGTGAGAGACCGAGCCAGCCAAGCATGAGGACACAGTGGTGATTGTCAAGAAAACTGGGTTTTATTTCCCCAAAGTAACAATAATCCAAACAAAAATTTCAGGGCCCTTAAAAGAGGTCAAATCAAGAGACTAACTAAGGGCAAAAAATATCAAGTTCAAACCTCAAACTAACTGAACAAACAAAAACTGACCTGACACGCAGCAAACAAAGGGGACTTAAATACTGGCTGATCAGACCAGACTGACACACTGAGGAAGAGTTAGGGAGAACATCTTCACCAATTTAACAAAAAATAACTAAACAGGTAGCTTAAGGATTAAACTTAAATGACAATCATTAAACAAATTAACAAAATGAGCAAATCACAAAAGTAAGAAGAAGAAATTATGCAACATATTTAAAATGTGGAGTCCATGGTCTTCCCCCATAGTGGAACTCCAGATGGTATCACCCAATCAGTCCATGATCATGTCAGCCATATTCTCCCAGTTGATGGCACTCCCACAACACCAGAAAAGAAAGCACAAAATATATTAAGCATTTGGCTAAATTAAATATACAAAAGTTAACCAAATGTGCGCGCTACAATTGGAACTAACGTCTTCAATATTGTCAAAATAAACAAACCAATATGTTCTATGCTAGTGTGTATTAAAACTTATGAAAAAGTGGTTGTGTGTGTGGGGTTACTGACCATGTGACCATCACAGTACACAGAGTGTATACATAACTAAATTTCGTTTTGTACAGCTTTCAAAACATTTTCATTCCATAAAGTGCAGTAGTGATCAAATGTAAACAGAGAGGGAGAAAAGACAAAAAAACGCATTCAGAGCATTAAATATGGATGGTGAATTATGCAGTGTTTTGGTTTGGTGTTATCAGTGTGAGTCTGTAGAGTTTTCTCAACCGTTACACAGTCCTGCAGCTAATTTTCATAGGAAAATGTAGGCTGGAGTTGGACAAGGAAGTTGAAGGGTTAAAAGAGGGAAGAGGAGTCCCGATGATCCTCGCTGCAGCCTCCTCACCACACAGTGAGACAGCTGGTGCTCTCTATGGTGCTTCTGTAGAAGGTGGGGAGGATGGGTGGGGGCAGGTGGGCTCTCCTCATCCTCCGCAGGAAGCACAAGTGCTTCTGTGCCCTTTTGACCATTGAGGTGGTGTTTCCAGGACCCCCAGGAATATGGTGCTGGTGACCATCTCTACAGCTAAGGTTTTGATGACCAGTGGAGTGTGGTTAGGCCGATTCTTCCTGAAGTTGATGATGATCTCCTTCGTTTTCTCCACATTCAGGATCAGGCTGTTCTCTCTGCATCAGCCCACCTGCTGCTCCATCTCCTCTCAAGTTTATTTCTTTTTTGAATTTTCCATCTTTCTCTAAATCTGAAGGGTTATTATTTACTGCAGGGTTTCCACGGGGTCTTTATATGTTTGATTACACAATAATGCTAACATTGTTTTAACCATGGCAGTTATTTTACACTTTTAATAAACCCAGTCCTCCTTCATTTTTGTGCAGAACCTTCATATATTTAAAATAAATCTTTATTGCCAATGTAAAGAGCAGAGTCAGAAAAGAGACATTAGATGAGAAACTTAACAATGTTGTTCAAGTAATAGTTAAAAATACAATGAAGTGAAATTTCTCCTTAAAGTACACAAATTTAAAAAGCTCACTGAAGTAACTTAGTGAATGTAACTAGGTAGTTACAAAGAAAAACACAGCATAATTTTATAGGCGTCTTCGAGAAATGTTGCGTCCAACATTGTGAGCAGACAGCAGGTATGATGTCGCTATAATACGTATATAGTGCACATAGAATACCATCCAAACAGCTGACAGGAACAGTGGGCACGTGCAAACAGCTCAGGTGAGATGTATAGAGGCACACGCCTGTCATAGAGGTAAGTTAAGAGATGTCAGTGTTAAAAAACGATGCGGCTCACATCTACATACTGAAACACGAATGTTTTCCACCCAGTTTAAAAAAATTATCTTTTATACCGTTTGGAAGCGCAGATCAAACTATAATAAAAATACCTTTTATGTTACACCTGATCTCATCTCTGTGGATGGAGCCTCAGTCAGTTGGAATAAATTAATCTGTTTTGGGAACAACTTTAAGACAGTTTTTCTTTTGAGTGTTTCTGTATTAGTGATCTCTATTAGATTTCATGTGTAAGTGCTCCTAACAACTCTTACATCTGAGTTGAAGTAACCTGCAGAAACCCTGTCATGTTTTGTAAAAATTAAGATTGTGTTTAATCATCCCTAGAATAAAATTCAGTATACTTTAATTAGTTAAACTGAGACTTGATTACTGAATCATAAGGACTTGAATGAAAGCTTGGGATTTTAATGTCACATAACATTAGATCACTTGAGGCAATTATAGAATAAAAACATAACAATGTTGAAGTCATGGTGAGAAATCTACATTGGTTTAGTTCATGTGATAATTGTCTGTATTGCTTCACTTTCTCTGAGAAATCAAAGTGGGGATTAAACTGGATCAACCACTCATTAATTTGATGCTTTTGACCTTTTCAGTATTATGAAGCTGCAAAGCTTTACACGAGTATATCATAGTAAATCTGAACAACGTAATGCTTTCAATGATGTCACATTTCAGTAGCAGCAGCTGCTCTCTGAAACAGGGGAGGATAAATGGTGTTAATGAAATAAAAAAATCACGTATTGCGTTAAAAAATGTTGAATTAAATAAAACTCATCACTACAACGGGTGAAAATAGCTGCAGTGAAGTGCTCTGAAATAATAGAAGAAGGATCCACATTCACAAAAAATAATAAAAAGGGATCTGAGAGGAGCTGGGTGATAGGTGGTAACCCTATCATGAACAGAACAATGGGGAGCTGGAAATATTCTGGGCTGGCGATTACTGAAAAGACAGCAGGTGAGTGATTACAAACAGCTGAAAGCAGGAACATGTCTGCATGTTCTGTTAGTCAATTGGAACCGAAAGAAAATTACATAGAACTTTTTAACTGAGTTAAAAAAAAACCTTTAACTCATGACATAAGAAGCAGTTTCAGGATAACAGACTGCAGGGAGGCCCTCAGGAAGCCTCTCCTCTGAAACGGACCATTTCCAAAGAGATAATGTTGGCCTCTGTTAAACTCAGTGTTTTCAGATTCTTTGTCAGATTTTATTCTTCCTTTCTGTTTTATAATATTTTATTCCATCGTTGCTAATTTTAAACTACATCAAATAGTTAATGACAAATTATATTAAAGCATCTGCCATCACTCATTCATAGTTATAATCTTTCATTTGTATTTTTTTTCTCTAAAAGGGTTTTAATGGTTTTGCAAGAAAACAATAAACAGAAACGCTAAATGTGAATTCCACCAAACTTTCCCTTTTCCAGGGGAATCCTATCCTTTGAGATGAATCTTAATGTGAGCAGATGGCAGAGAATGTCAAGCCTTTTCCACACACTGCCACCCTTGTCCAATTTATCTTCATCTCGTATCCTCTGCAGCATAATTTGGGGGGTTTTCCTGCTCTGAGTGCTGACGTCAGTGTGCTGGAGGCCCTGTTGCCTGTGGGTGGGGGCAAGCAGAGCTTCATCGGGTCGCTACTTTCCACCCATCCCTTTTGGAGGCTCCCAGCACTGATGGGAGCTCCAAAGGCACATATTGTCTGCTTGTGTAACTTTGGTGAAAAGAGATGTTTTGTTACACCCTTCCAACTACAGTGTGTTTGGGGCGGTGAAGCAGCTGTTGTTGGTGTGGGGCTATTGATAAAACCTGGTGGCAGCTTATGGAAGAAAAATCTCATAAAATCTCAGAGTGAATAAATTAGTGTAAAACATGAAGATAAAAAGATGACAAAACCTATAAATCCTTCCATTGTTATCAAAAACTAATATAAGATTTCTGAAGGCTGTCCTATTACCTGCATTGTACAATTGTTATTAAGTCTTCTTTTAGTATAAACCAGTAGTATTTTAGTATGACCAGCTAAAGCTCACAAGTAATGTTACTGAGCCAAAAACAATGCAAACTTATACTATTAAGGCGAATAAATGTCATTAAACTTTATTTGAATTTGAATTGAGTTTTAATATTTAAGTACATGGATATTATTACAGTCCAAGCGACAACCTTAGCTGGACCCAGGACTTAATAACTCCATACCGGCCAGAACCAAAAATATTCATATTTCGTGACAGCCCAGTTATTATTTTTCATAAATTCACCAAAAGTGTAAAAAACAATCAGCAAATTATTAGAATGATATTGATATTAATGTAAAAAATTATTCAAGATATAAGCACAAAATTTTTTTTACACAAGTTCATTTTCAAATAGAATGAAAATTGTT
>NW_015150656.1:402416-416913 GCF_000732505.1 Cyprinodon variegatus
TTATAGTTTTTGCATCAACTTAATTTTTGTTTGGAGTGGTTGTTCCAGGAAATATAAGCTGAACTCTGACTGTGCTGTTCCCATAGACATGGTAAAAATCTATGGAATGCTGAGTTGAGTCTTTGCTTGGAAAAAAAAAATCAAACAGCACAAGCACCCAGTGCCCCCATTAAGCATGTTTTGCAACTAAAAGGCTTGAGCTTTTTAAGTTTTGGTGCTGTGGTTTGTTTTCACACTCTTTCTGCATTTAGGTGTCTATCTGCTTTACCCTACTCTGACATTGGCCCATACTGCAGGCAGTGGATCTGCTGGAAAGTTCACTGGTCCATTATGAGACCAAAACAGAGAGGAATAGGTTAACCTACCAGGCTTCCACTATCGCCTAAAGTCAATTTAGAGCGCTCCCTAAAGCAAATTTAATCTTATGTTGGAGGAAGCAGGAGCACCTGGATGAAAGACAACCATAAGGAGCAATGCTGCTAAATTATTTTTCGTTTTGGCTTCAACTGTGAAGAAAACAGCAAAACTCATTTGTCCTCTAATCTTTTCATACTCCACTTTGAAAGTTTGCTCCTATTTAAGGGCAATATTTTCTAAATGTTTGTCATTTCCTCATCTGAACCATGAGGAGACTCTAAACTGGTAACGGTTTGTGACAATGGTTCAAAGACGATGGCACAAATCAAAACAGCAGCAGAGTATTGGAGGAACATAGCTGGCCAGCAGTTCCATATTTCATCATTTACAAAACCCATACCATACCCCATTATTTATAAAGCACTTTTAAAATAACAAAGGTCATCATAGTGCTGTACATACAAGCGAAAAAAACAGTCAACTTAAAAAGACAAACAAAATACAGTCAAGCTAAAATAGAGATTAAGAGTTAAAAAAGTCTAAAATAGTTCAACAGGTATGAAATAATTCAAAATGTAAGAAGTAATTAAAACAGAAGACAAAAAAATTTAATGAAATAAAAATAGTGTCAAGCTCTCAGTGTGTACAAAATGTCTCAGCCTGACATCCAAAGGGAGATTATTTCACAACTGAGGCGCTGCTACAGCAAAGGCACGATCTCCTCTTGGTTTCTGCTTTGATTTAGGCACAACAAACTTGACTATTTAAGTTTTTCTAAAGAACCCCTGACATATTCATATGCCAGAAAGAGCTTTTGTTTGTTCATTTTCAAGGGGGGACGATTTGACACATGAATCTTGCATCCTGAGAAAATGACCTTTTACAGAGTCAAAAAAACGGATTTAGAGTTTTTATTTGTTTCTAATGATGAGGTCAGCTCTGCAGGGAGCGTCAGGGTCAGACTCTCTGACAATGAGCCAAATAAAACCGAGTGATCAACACAATAAAAGACTTTGGGTTTGTGTGCAAAGCTTCAGTGGAACCCAAAGTGAAACTGATGCTGACGCCACAAAAGCTCAGAGATTTTTTTGGAAACTATCTGCATTATCAAATGGAAAAAATACTATAATAAGACAGGAGTTTCCAAACATCTCAGCCTGTCTGACAGAATTAGCAGTGCCAGGTGAGCCCCTAAAAATACAAATACTTACGTCACTCTGTTTATAAATACAAATAAATAAAAATAACTTCGAAATTGATTTTAATTATTAAATTCATAACTCTAATTGTATTTTAATTACTTAAAGGGACATTTTTTCATTATTCAATGATGCATTTTTATATCTCATTGGTATATTTTTTATTTTCAATCATGGTTAAGTAAATAAATGCCACATCTGCTTTATTCGTGTGATGATTAACATCTAGGTATTTCATCATACCGGTAGTTGAATTACAGGAGAGGATAGGGGATACTTGTTTTTTTGACAGACATCACTGATACAGTGAGTGACGAGGAAAAAAAGAAAAGGTTTATGGAGAGACTCAAGGATTCGACCATGAATTTCAATTCAGTTCAGTTTCTCTATGTAGCGCCAATTCATGTCAACATATGTCATCTCAAGGCACTTTATAGATTCAATTCAATTAGATGATACTGTTACTGTATGATATGCTCTGAAGGAGGAGACTGTGATTGTCTGATTCCTTGAACCAAGTTAACATTTTACCTTTAAAGTTTACTTTAACAATTATTTAGAAATGAGGGTGGAGTTACTTTAAGCTTCAGTTGTGTTAAGACAGAAGGATCTAAAACATATTTGGCTTTTTTTAATATACTAAGCACTGCTCTATTGTCCTGTTTTTTGTTTGTGTTTAATGTGTTTCTCTTAAGTTATAAAAAACAACTTGTTAATTTGGTCAGATATAAGTTTTTTTCACTGAGTTCAGAGACCGCCCTATAAGGAAAGACCTGACATCATGTCATATGTATGAGAAAATAATGTGTACATTTCCCCTCCTTCCTGAATAACTAACAGCTAACTGCTTCCACAAGTCACTGAAATAGAGCACCTGTGTTTTATTCAATCTGAGCTATAAAAGAGATCTGATGAAAGAATGCCTCAGAGGTTTTTATGAAGCAGCTGTGGCTCTGTGAGGAGAGGAGTGGTCAATTGGAAGGTTATCAGTTTCATTCCCATGCTAACATGTTCAAGAGTGAGAAACTAAACCTCTCATTCTGCTTAAGACTGAATTATTGTCTGTTCCAGGATGAATGGATTTAAAAATATATATTCTTACATTACCGGCAGAACTGAAGGGAGAGTCAAACTGGGTCCTTTTTAAACATAAACTTAAAGACGTTTTATTGAGAGGTCAGACATGTGAACATTAATAATCTAACTAACCTGATCTTGTATCCGTGATGTTTTAGTGTGTAATTTGTTCTGTTGTTTCTTGTTTCTGTGTTTTGTGTAAAAGTCTAACTGGGGACAGGCATTGAGAATTAGCCTTAGCTAAAATGCTGTAGTGTGTGACATGATTCATGAAACATACTTGTCCCTATCAAATAAACGAATAAAATAAAATAAAAAAATACCAAAGGGATTTTTTTTAATCGTCAGTATAACCAGATAATTCATATGAAACATTTTTACATTTCCAGAACATCAGTGATAAAAACAGCATTTTAAAGTGGAAACTGAGAAAAATATAAAGCAGAGTTAAGCTATAAAACAACACATTCTAGAACTCATTTACAGATAATAGATGATGGAAATGTTAGATCTGGAGGATCTACAAAGATCCATAGATGAGGGAGAGACTTTCGACCACCATTAGGGCTGTAAATGTCACCTTCTTTTTTCCAAGAATGGCAAAACGAAGCCATAGTTAAAATAAAACAAAAAAAGGACAAGTACAATACAAGTTATATTGTAGTTTGTTACAAACCAAGTAATATCGAAAGCAAAATAAAGGTTCTTCGATTAGATAAGGATAAAGTTGAACTTTCTAAGTTAAAGGCATTGTAAGAAATCTGTGTTTGATTCTCAGCTATGCTTCCATACAGATTAGACCTTCATGATGCTGGGGGAAAACTTTTCACAGCAGGAACAGGAACATCAGTCAGAGTCGATGTGGATTGCTGTTGACCACTGCTGTATTAAGCTCTTTGAAAAATTAACTGTCTGTCACCCCCATGATTCTTGTATTTCTAAAAAATAAATCCATATGTCTGCAATGTGCTAAATTCTAACAATGTTATCAGGGGTTAAAGGAATGACGCACGTAGTAACGAGTAAAGTTATCGGCACATGGGAGACAGAATCGCCTCCTCTTCATTCATTTCCTATGGAACTAGTGGGATAAGGCCACAGTAACTTTCCCTCTTTTGACTAAATCTTGTTCATGTGAAATTTCGAGCTCATATATGTAGCCCTGCGCAAGGGTAACATTTTTATAACATGCCGCTGTAACACAACACACCACCAGTTTCCATCCAAAAGTTTTGTGTATTTTGAGCAAACTTTTGTTGACGATGATACAAAGTTTAATGTCACATGTTTAGGTTACACCCTTCTGTGTAACAGGAAATGGAGATAGCTACCTAACTCAGACCACAGATCAGAAATGGAGCGAGTAATCAAAGTGCTGCAATCAGACAATCATATCAGCTAGCATTAGTGAGTGATTCTAATGCTTGCATTTAAAGTCGCTGCAGAAACAGCTGATCAGTTATGTGAAGGTAAATATTCACTACATCAAACCTCATTTGAAAAATATGTTTCCATTTTCTCTTTAGGGCATGTAGCATTTAGCAGAGTAAGAGTACATCTCCCTTCAGAATAGGGAGATTTTTCCCCCCGCTAAATTTAACAAGTTGGTACGATTATTGTTGTTCCCATCAAGTTCTTCTAATGTGATACCTGAACATGTGTTTGATAAAAGATTGATGATTTCAGTCAGTTCCACAAGGGGCATTTCATTCTGGCACAAATCCTGATCTCTGATAGGTCCGTTTCTGACAATCCTCCTGCACGGCTCCACATGTGGCGTTACTTCAGTTTTGGAAGCCAACCTGTCAGAGACAAAAGACATGAAAGCCATAAACCCTAGACTCACAACCAGAGCTACCATGATTTATGGAGCAGAGGATTCTCTCATCCAGGACAAAGTTACTTCAAAAAAGGTTGAAAATCAAATCAACTGCATTTCAGTAAAAAAAAAAAGTTACATCCTTCATCTGTAGGGTTTTTTTCCACTTAAAACTATTGAGGAAGAAGATCACAGTCATTGTAACTAACACAACTCATGAGTTTAACTACAGCAAAGCTGTCATGATTGGTGAATACTTGTTGAGGATGTAAAGCTGAGGAAACAGAGACGATTTCTTGCCAAATTTAATTAAGAAGTAAAAATACCTTTTTCTTTTCTTTTTTTTTGTTTTTACCTTATCCAGCGTTTTATTGTCATTACACTGTCACAAGTAACTCTCTGCATTTAACCCATCCCCTTGGGGAGCAGTGGGCTGCTGTTGTGCAGCGCCTGTGGAGCAGTGCCAATAAAAGAAGCCATAATCCAGAACCTAACGACTCAGAAACTCAGTACCAGAAACTAAGAGCTGGTGAAGTTTCTCAGTCATCCAGGTCATAGTCATTCCAAAAAAAGTAAAAAACCACTGGACTCTGAATGACTCCCCATAGCTAAGGGGTGGACCTGTTTTTCTGTTCAATATGTATGTTCTCTAAGCCATAACAAGGCTTTATAGGTCTATTCTATAAAGCTTGGAACTTAACATTACTTCTGACATTCTGAATTGAGAAAGCTTCTTGGATGGGAAGTGAAATGTCTACAAATTTGGAAAACAAAATCAAGTAGTATGTTGTTTTTTTAACTCTTTTGGAACAAAAACTAGGAGAGACTAGGGAGGAATAAACCGAGGGAATGAAGAGAAACCAGTAACTGCAGAGGAGTAGTGATATATGCCAAAAGAAGAGTGAATGGAGTAATCAGCTGATTGGGAGCAGATGTGGATAGAAGGACCTAGAAGGGAGCCTGGGGAAAGGAGACTGACACAAGTGGTTAAATATAACTTAGGAATAACTTGGATGGCACTAAATAAAAAGGAAACCAATTACCTAGGAAACACAGAATGACAGAAATCAAAGTGTAACTGAAAACTCAAAAAGAAAACTAAAACAGAACCGAAAGTCCAGAAAAGGGAAGAATAATGACAAAAGCATATTTTGGATAATTTGGACAGTAATGAACCTTTAGAGCCTTTTTTAACGCACACCAAGAAACATCAAAGCACTTTTTCAAACATGTATAATCATGGCTTTCATGCTTTTTATGGTTTTAATTATAAGTAGAACGCATCAGTAATTTACATGGTGCTGAAATTCATGCTTGTTCTGTTTTACTTCACTGTCAAATCACAAAAGCTTTTTCCGAGGAACTTCAAACTGGATTTGTGTAACAGTGATGACAGGTTGATGCAGTTTTATGGTGCTTTGGTTTTCCTCATCTAAACCTCAGATTCTATGTTAATGACTTGGAACACAAGTCAACAAGATAATGGCAAACAGCCAGCCGTTTTCACTTAAAGGGCCTGATTCCCTGGAAATGATCTAAAAGTCGTCTCATCAGCATACTTCCACATAACTGTTTAAAGGAAATGCTTTGTGTGTGTTTTAACTGGCAGTGTGACGCTCCATGGGAACAGTTCCAGAAGACACTAGAGGGTTGCTGATCTTTCTTAGGGTGGCCCACTTTAGTGGGATGTACACAGTGAGTTCTGATGCTATAAACAGCTACATGCTCCTGAAATCACACTGAACAGCTGCTCCCCAAGAATCTAAAGCAATAAGCTGGAACATGAGCAGAGGTGGGCGACCGTTTCCTCCAGACTCACTTTCCTAATTACACCTTTCATTATGTCTTATGGCAGGGGTTCCCAAAGGGGTTCGGGACAGATGTGGGTAGTAATTAATTATTTACTATTATTTAAAGAAAAGACTTTTAGGAGCAGTTTTACCTTGCTGTACTTTTTATTTTTACTTCAGTAATATTCTTGTAAAATATCCCTACTCCTACTTGAGTAAAATCTCCTCTGAGAGTAATTTGAATTATTCCAAAATCAGGTAAACATACAGAAAACAGTAAATATTATCAGTGTGTTACCTTATCCTCATATAAGCAGTTCTCATTGTAAGGGTTGGTTTTCTTGGCTTTTCTTCTTGGGCTGCTCCATGGCACGGTGGGTAGCACTGCCACCTTGCAGCAAGAAGGTTTCGGGTTTGATTCCCGGCCTGGGGTCTTTCTGCATGGAGTTTGCATGTTCTTCCTGTGCATGTGTGGGTTCTCTCCGGGTACTCTGGCTTCCTCCCACAGTCCAAAAACATGACTGTTAGGTTAAATGGCTTCTCTATATTCTCTATATTCTCTATAACATGACTGTTAGGTTAAATGGCTTCTCTATATTCTCTATATTCCCATTAGGTGTGAGTGTGTGCATTAATGGTTGTTTATCCTGTCAGTCTCTGTGTTCCCTGTGATGGACTGGCATCCTGTCCAGGGTGTACCCCGCCTCTCGCCCGTAGACAGCTGGAGACAGCTGGAGACCAGCACCCACTGGAACCCCAGCGGGGATAAATCATGACGAAAATGTTTGCCAACGAATCCAAGCCATTAGCATGGGAAGTCTCATCCTTACACAGAGATCGTAGTCGCCTCAATCGTCCTGATCCACAAGTGATGAGGAGATTATAGGGGAGAGATGAAGAGGAGGAGGAAATTGTGGAGGATTAAACAGAATTAGAGAATTTTTTTTTTTTTTGTTTGTTTCACTTCAAACTAAACAAGACTATTTGAGTGAGCGGCAAGGTGGTTAAAACTGTAAATTGCCTTTTCTTATGAATAATTATCACCATGAAAAATGTTTACAATGCACTATGTTTGCTTTTTGGTGAACAGCGTTAAAATGACAGAATTTGGCCTTCATTGTTCTGAACTCCCCTTGAGATATATGATACCTGTAGCCTACTTCCACATAGCCTAAAACAAACAAAATGTTGCTCAGAACAGTTTTTGTCCCATTTTTTTTTTTTACTTTGTCTCGCAAGTTGGTTTGGCAAAAATTCCATTCTGTGTAGGCTTTTTTTTTTTTTTTTTTTTTTTTGCCTTGCCATGCAGAAAAATTGCCTGGAAGCTGCTGGAAGATGTCTGAATTACTGGTATTTGTTGATAATGTTCTGTATATCATTATGGTAACTTTTTCAATAAATGAACCTAGTATTTTATAGGTTCAAATAGACACAAAATCTTGTTTTTATTAATTCCACTGGTAGTCTGTCTTGCTCAAATAGAAATAGAGGCCTGCCTCCAATTCTGGCCTCCTTCCAATAATGGCCTGGACCAAGACGTACCTGAGTGAAATAAAGGCCCCGTCCTATATTAGAGGATTTACGGTATTTAGACCCTGTGTTCAAAAGCGACTGCTTCGCGATATAATAAAATGAATGTTTTACACATCATGTTCTGCTGTTGTATGTTTAAACTTTAAGAGGCAACTAACTTATATGTCTGATATTAGGATATTCGTCTTCACATTAATCATTCTCAGATCTGTTTATCCTTGTCACCATGGGCTGGGACAGTTGTGAAAAAAACGGAACATTCTCAAGTAACAGCAATCTATTTATACTGTAGACACCCTTTTTCTCACTTTCAACATACTTGTGAAAAGTGAAATGGGATCAGGTTTAGCAGAGGAAAAGCCCATCACTGCAGAGATACTGATTCTTGTCAGGTAAAAGATTCTAAAAATGAGATGGTTGTCATCTTATGGTTTGCAGGTGTGAAAAGGATATGATGATTATTTATACAGCTGAGCATAATTCCACATGATAAAAACATTCCAGTTCCTCAGATACTCCCAGCTCCTTCTCTCCGTACACACACTGGTATCCACTCCGCTGTCAAAGCCAGTCTTCCAGACCATTCAGGATTTATTTACTGATTTTCTTTTATCTTTAGGTCAACTGAAGCCTGCTCCGCCAACATCTGGCAGTAAATCTGCTTCTCACTATTCCACAGACAGAAATCTGCCACACAATCCCTTCCTTTGGAGATGGTAAGTTCCCCAAAATGTCTGGCATGGCCGACCCATGGGTGAAATCACTTCCCCACCAGAACTCTGGTTCACCCTGCCTTGTCTTGTTTTTATCTCCACAGCTGAAGCTTTGCGTTTGAGCTGACAGAAGATGTTTGAGTCTTCGTAAATCCTGGGATCTTTAAACAAAGATCTCAGGAGAATTTGTTCTCTTAGGTCAATCCATCATATTAGATTCTCTATAGTATTTATTGTGGGTGTGTGTGTGTGTGCTGTGTTTCATACACATTCCTCACTGATTTGATTACCTATAGCATGAGCACAGATGATTTCAACCACAAAGCATATTTCACATGTAACACAACACAATAACAGCATTAAGAGTGTAATTCTTGAAAGCATGACTCACTATGAATATTTTAAAGCTACTCTCATCTTTTGTTGCCAACATAATTATGGTTCGCTGAGCTGGTGGCATTAAGATGTCAATTTATTCCCTTTCTAACCTGACAAGCATGCTGTAACAGTAATACATTAAAAATAAGGTAATTTTCAGGTCTTTATATAGGAACGAGTAGGTTGATTTGATGGATAAGGAACAGCACTCACATGCATGCTGCTCTGGACAAGTCTGTGATCAAACCAGATGTGCCTCAGACTTTGGCAGCACTCAGGTGAAGTGACATAGCTGCACTCAGGGGCACCGTATGGGGGGGTGTTAGGAAGATTCCAAGGGCCCTTGACTGAGAAGGGCCCCAAAAGAAGAAAAGATATATCCTGCTATATATTTAAGAAACTCTGCAGTAAAATATATTATCCTTATGTTCTCCCTCATTTTCCGGCAGAAAACAGCAAAGTAATGCATAAATATATAGTATTAAAATCTGGGTCAATAATAAAAAAGTTAAGTCAGATTTTTATATTCAGATTAAACCACAAGCAATAGAAGACCGCTATAAATCTTGATCAATCTAATGATCAGCCTGAAGCAGCATCACAAAAAATACACGTTTTTTTAATACACATATTCATGATGAAAAGTAAGTTATCAGGACCAGCATAAAAAATAATCTGTCCTTTAATAAAGTCTTAGTGAAAACTTACAAAACAATATTTTCACAATCAAATTTAAAGCTTGCATCAATTTTTGATGCCCAACTTTTTCAATGTCTTTCATTGGGCCCCAAATTCCTGGCCGCGCCAATGGCTGCACTGCCTCCAATATGGAATATGTTAATCTTATAATAAATGTATCTTACTATAATAATATTATTGTTGTTAACTAGTGTTTACATCCTCAAAAGCATGTTTTCACTTATGACAAAGCTACCAAGCTTTGATTTATTTTTGTTTTTGGAAAAACAACCATATCCTAAACCTTCATTATTTGCAAACAGAGGGTGGGGTCATCTAAAGCAGACAAACTAAAAGACTCGACACTGCAACAAGAACCAGTTTAAAAGCCAATAAATGTAAGTTATTGTTTGCAGGAACACTTGCTTTCTTAAAACAATTACTTAAAACTTCAAAACATGGTGGATAACTTGCGAAAGTGAGTAAATTTACCAAAATGCAACATCAATCAAAACCTTAAACCTCCTGGGGGAGAAGAACTCATGAACTGGTTTCAGGAATGGTGTGTAGGAAGGAAATACTTAAATACGAGCGCCCTGTAATGTGCTGCAAACGTCTGCCTCTTCCAGCAGGTGGAAGCTTAAATTATGCCAAACCACTCCATATATATTGTCAGACTGTCACCAGGCTAAAAGATTATGTCCCTATGAAGACCATCCAAAAAAGTCAACAGATGTTTTACAGACCAAGGACTTTGTGTATTGATGCCATTTTCTGAGACTGTTGAACACATTGTAATTTTCCCTCCATGTTAGCCGAGGACACCAATAGCGACTTTTTCTCTCCAGTTTCATTTCTTCCACGTCTGCCTTTTGCCAGATTAAAATCACTTCATTAACATATATGAATCAGTGCAGTGGTTCCCTGGCCTCCAAAATCCAGGATACGCTAAACAGAGTGTGAATAAAAAGGTCAATGTAGCAGAGCATTTGGCACAACAAAATTTCATTATTGATGGAATATTTTTTAAAAATGTTGTCATTTTGCACAGCAGCTCTTTCTCTGCATTTCTCCCAGTCTTATAGTAGTGCTTGCACTACAAAAATGATCTAGAAATATGTCATCATATCTTAAATTAAGTGTATTTAGCCTTAATTTGAGCAGGTCAATAAGATGATTTGCCAATGGAATGAGTATTCTTAGTTTTAAAATAAAATAATTAGATAACATGCACTTGAAATAAGAAAATGCAATTATTTTTTTTTCTTATTTTAAATGTAAGTTGTTTTGTTCCACTGGCAAAGTGTCTCACTTACCTCCTCAAATCATGAAAAAATGCACTTATTTTAAGAAAAAAATACCTATGTTTTCCTGTTGCTGTAATCATAAGGGCACCTCTTTATCCTCTTCTATGCACCTTTTTGAGGTGCATAAAAAGAAAAAGCATGAACATGTAATGTTTTACTGTACTATTATACAATACTTTTTTCTTTACTACAGCTCACCATGCCATTTCACATCTGATTTATCAGTTATAAAATGCAGGTCTACATGTAAAAGGTTACAAGGTCATGTCCCAATGAAAGCCTCCGGCAGGACTATGACAGTGCAAAGCAAGTCAGATTGTGCTGAATAACCCTAAACTACATCATCCTCACCTGTCCACTGACAGTGGTTCTCCTACCTTTTGGCTGCATTTGACCAGCCTCAGCCATTGTGAGGCCACATGAAGTGATTGGCCTCTTCTTTCTCTCCTTCCTCCATGCATACTCACCATTCTTTCATGAAGCTGAACCTCCATGTATTTAATTTTTTTAGATACAGAGTAAACCTCATGCTGACCCTGTCAGCAGGTTTATATACACTAGAAAAGGTGAGATTGATTTGATTCAGCTGTGAGTGACTGAAGAAGAGGCTTGTCATTAGTAGCAACTAATAGTTCACACGCTTCTTTTCATCAGTGCAAAATAGGGTTCACCTGAGAAAAGTTATTAATGGACATTTTCATGGAAACTTAAAATATTTTTTAATATGGATGTACAATTTTTGAGAACATGTTCAACAATTTTGTTTGCAACGATGCAAGCAATGAAAAAAATAATATTAGTTGTATGAAAAATTACTCTTCCAACAAGTATTGCTTGTTTTTACCAGACATGATTAAAGCAAGTCAAAAGTGATCATTTTGCAGATATTGTTAAGGTTCTCCCCTTTTGGGAATTTGATTGTCTAGTTTTCAGTTTTCACTATCTAAGTAATTCTATTTTTTTTATTTCTTTTTTTATTATTTTCCATTTTGTGTTATATTTAGTCTTTAGTTACTCTATGCCTGTCTCCTTTCCCTTAGCTCCCTTCTAGTCACTTCCATCCACACCTGCTCCATAACAGTTGATTTACCCAGTCTTTGTTCTGTCTCCCATGTATACTCTCCCTGTGCAGTTCTTCAGTGCTTCTTCCTTGTTGTTAGTTGCTTCCTCGCCTCTGGGTCCCCACGTGAGTTTTCCCTGATAATGTTGACAGATATTTGTATTCACTCAATTATTTCCTGTCCAACATCATAAGGCTGTGGATGAAATGAACATGAAAGCGCTGCCAGTTTGCTTCTAAATTACTAAATGTTGTGAGAAATGACTGAGTAAAACCGTAAATCTGTCAAGTGTTAACTGTTTTCCTCAATCATGGATCCATTATCGCATAGTTTAAAGATAGAAACAATGGCACATTTTTTAAATAACTTTATTGACACTACATCACTATTAAACTACTGTATTACTGAACAGAGATGGGAAATGTGGAGTCAACAAGTCATCTCCATGTCATGTATTTATTCTACCCACCCACTGAAGCAGGTGAGTCCAATCTTCACCATGAATCAACATGTGCAGATTGGACTCACTTGGTTAATTGGCTGGGTAGATTAAATACATGACATGGAGATGACTTGTTGACTCCACATTTCCCATCTCTGTCACTGAATGAGCATTAAAGATATCTACTAAAAAAAATAATTTGGCATGATCTTGGCGCTGGTGGCTGGCTTAATTGCTAATTCCATTCACCTCTCTATCTCTGCCCGGTTGCTCATTATCACTTATCTTATTCACCTGTTTCCAGCTCCTATTTATGCTGCCTGTTTTCCAGCCACCAGTGCCAGATTATTCATGCCTAGTGTGAGATACATCTAGCATACCCAGCATTGTTGTGTGACTACCCAATCCTGACCTGTTTCTACCCTTGGATTCCTGAGTTTAGGTCTGCCCCTGCTTCGGTCTGTTTTTGGCCGGCTCCTATCTTCAGACTGCTGTTTGTACCTTTGTTACCTGCTCTGCAGTCTGCCTGTGGACCCTCCTGCTCTTTAGCGTCTGTTGGCTGCTCTGCTCCGCTCCTTGAACTCTCAGGGTGGCTCCCGCCACATGTTGTGGAGAAGTCATCCAACTGACTCCCACTCCTCCCACTGGACATGAACTGCACTTATAACCATTTTAGTGATTCACATGCTCGTTATAGTTCCCCGTCTCAGTCTAGTGATCACTAACCTGAGTTTCTGTTTCTGCAGAGAATCCAGCAAGCTGGTCCCAGCTGATGCCTTGCAAATCCAGAGCTTTTTTAATAAAGCAACTTTCCTTTAAACTAACCTGTTCTCTCTGTCTGAATTCTGGGTCCAATTGTCTGAGCCGTGACAAAATTGAACTATTAAATGTCAACTGCTTTTTTTAACGATTAATTTTAAACTGAAATAGAAATAAGAGTAATACATAGCAAAACAAACAGGAGAAATAACAGCTAAAGGAGAAGTGTGTCTGTCTTTCTGAAGCTATTCTGTCTCTAAACCTGCCTTATACTCTCTACATTGTTTCCGCCAACATTTATACTCAATAACTCTTTGATAAAACTCTGGAAACTTACAGCAACACTTAATTTCCCATTTGTCTTAATAAAGTATTATTTTTGACTTTCTCTCAACAATTATGAAATCTCAAATTCTCAAATGCTTCCAAGCATTCCCTTTAGCCAAGTCAATACAATGTGTGAGTGTTTGCAATCTGGAAAAATATGTGTCATGTCGCTTAGTTTCCACACAACAGCTGTTTGTGCTGCACAGGGTGGTGGCGCTGAAGGATCTGAGCATCACTACAATGGTCACATTCTTTTTTAACCTAGATTTTAGCTGTAACCCAGCCAGCATTCCTCAAGGCTGAGGGGGGGAGTACGAGACCCACTTTGTAGTTAAATGTCAAGTATGTCTGGGTTTTAGAATTACAAACAGAGAAAAAAAAGAAAAAACGTGATCAAAGCCTGTGCATAATGGATTTCTCCTACTGCAGATTAAACTAAATATACACAATAAATAATATGATGCAGCACAGTCCTTGGGTGGAGCAGTGGAGTTAAAACTTTGGTGTTTAAATCAAAGCTTTAAACAAAACCCAGGAAATCTTCTTTTGATGAACTAAAAGAATAATCACTAGTAATTTTGTTCCTAACCACACCTTTTTATGAGTGCTTCATCTTATTGTCCTTTGCAACTCAAATAACGCTTTGTAACTCACCAATAATCATGATGCATTAACTACATTAGGCCATGGAATACAAGGATGCAAGCCAATAGATCTAAATACGCCATACAGTTGCAGAAATGAACCACATGTACTGTATGCAAAGGTTAGGCCTATCACTAGTCCTGACCTCCTCGAAAGGTAGTTAGAACAAGCAGCAGCTTGGCTGCATTCTATTGGCTTAGAATAACTGACTTTAGCTTGCAGTATGATGTACTTTTGATTTCTGTTATTTTTCTCAACAGATTTTGTAGCTTGTAACTTTGGAATTAAGGCCAGAGTTTCAAAATTACTTTTTAATATGTAGCTCCAGGTCAGCAATCTCTGCTGTGATGCTCCTTCTTTAGGGAAGCCTTGAAACAGGTTATTTACTCTTCAACGTTTTCCAGGCCAAGGA
>NW_015150656.1:419671-427492 GCF_000732505.1 Cyprinodon variegatus
CTTTTCACTAATTTAAAGAAATTGGAATAATATCTGACCAATTCACAATGCAAATCCATGAGGTGAATAAACATTATTTGGCCAAATTTTATCAAATGATTTGCTTAATCAGGAACCACTAACCTTCAGTTAAGGATTCCTTACCCTCTTTGAAATAGCTAGCAGCAAATAGACATGAGGATTCCACTAAATGGCTCTTGGTCATACTTGGTAATGGAAATGTAATGAGCATATGAGGAACACATGAACAGTAATTTTATATGCGTTTATACCCTTAAATAAAATAAAGCGTGTCCAACCTCAACAACAGCTCAAAACATGTTACTGTAGCATAGAATACAGTCCATCCTGTTAGCTTTGTCTTTACCCATCAGTAAACACATGAAATGATCAACATCATCAAAAGACATATTCTTTGTTCTCTCCCTAATTGTGCCAGACCTGCAAACCTTTTTGCCCATTTCCATTTGGGAAGGCTTGACTTTCATCCAACAGCAGCTGTGACACAACGCTATGATGTGTCTTTGCTCAGCAGCTTCACTCATTGTAAACCCACCAATCAGTGCACAGCTCATCTAAATATTCATGAGCATACCATAAAAGTAAGTAAAACCTGTCGTTTCATTCTTGGGCTTTTAACCAGGCTTGCATTGGGGCTCACAGAACAGCAAATATGCCATTTCCAGCCCAACCAATGTTACACATCCTATTTAGAGACCTTAAGGACCAGATACCCTATAGAATCATTCTATGACCCCTTTAAATGTCAAATCATTCTGACTTAAACATGTATGGCTGTAAGCCTTCTACACCAAACCAAGCTTCTGCCACAACATCTTCATCCCCGCTTTCCTCTTCTAAATAAAAAATGTATGACAGAGGAGACTTTTTCACGACCTCCGACACAAAACTCTCCTGCTCTTGCATGTTTCCGCCATCCATAGCGTTCCTTGACAGTGCCGTTGCTACTTGGTCCCAATGTAATTTCCCATTGGGGACCTACTAGCCCTTAGTTGCTAACTGGTTAGCAAGATAATTCTGACAAACTGGCCACAACCAAACTTGTTTGCAAACGTTCTGCCACAACAATCCCGCCCCCTTGATAAACAACCAATCACATTCACTTGTGTAAAGTTGGGCACCAATCAGGAGAATTGGGAAATGCAACAGTTGGAACAGCCATTTCCCTACAACTTTAAGTAATTTTAAGGAAAAACAATAATATAACACAAAGAGCTGTGAATGTTGTCTGAATGTAGTGTATTTATTTATAGAACACAAGAGATATAATAAGCACAATGTTAAGCAGTGTTTTCTATTGCAGGTTTTGCAAATATTGTGCAGCACTAGAATCCACAGAAGAAAAACCTTAAAGTAATTGTAAGAAAAGTATTTTCATCTGTAACGTACAGCAACTGGACCCAGAATTCAAACCAGCACAAGTCAGTGAAGTTTGAAACAAGCGTTATTTAAAAAGCACACAAGAGCAGGGAGTCAGGGCGAGCTACTCGCTCCTAAACAGGAAATTCCCTGTGGCAGAGACGACAGGTTAGTGATCAGCTGATATTAACGGGCTAGTGTGAGAGAAGCTGGATCACTAACTTGATTGTAGGACTTCAGAGCCTGGGGAACCGGCTTTGATGTCAGTGATCTGGTCCGGTAATAGGATCCGACTAGGACCGGGTTTGGAGAGGAAACCGTTGGGCGACCAACAAGCAGGCAGGTACTCCGCTCAGGGTTTTCCAAGGGCTTTATCCAGAGGGGACTGGGTCAGATCCAGATAATAACAGGCAGGCTCAGAGATCTTACAAAGGTTAGGGAGAATCTGGTACTCACAGACAGGCAGGGTCAGGTAAATGAGAAGGCAACACTAGGTCAGGCTGGTAGGCAGGTCCAAGGACAGAATCAGGTCAGGCAACAGTCAAACAGGCAGGCAGTCAGAATGAGGAATGCTCGTGTTGGTGGCTTGAGTCAATCTGGCACTTGCAGCTGATCTGCACAGGTTTTATATGGGTGAAAACAGGAGAAACCAGTAAGTGCTGATTGCAGTGAGGGAGGAGTGGAACAGGTGTGCTGAATAGTGGATCAGACCAGTACCAGAGCCGAGACTATTCCTTTATCAGTGAAATATTGAAGAAAGAACTGCAGAAAAGAGTGAAGAAGATTGTTTTAATGGTTTCAAAAGGCAGCACTTAAATATATCTTCTGGTCGGGAATCAAATGGGTTCTGGTCTCATTTTCTCTGTATTTATGCATTCAAACCATCTATCAGTACCTCTGTTAACAGCGGTCATACAGTGCAGAGTGTGACTAATTTCATGAAATGCAAATTGTCAAACATACAAAAAAGTAACTACAGTAACAACAGAAACATTTAATATTTTTAATATACTGAATTTTTAACATTCAGAAAGTTTTAAATGTGCATCAGCTATAAGGTTATCTATCGTCCAGACCTTTGACTTTCCACCTTAGGTCTCAAATCTTGAGTTGATGGATTGATCAAAATGTTTCTTCTGTTTGTACATTTTTTAATTCACAAACTTACCTTGGGTCAAAGCATATAAGACAACAAACCTTTAAGATCACCAGTTGACCTTGCAATTGTTTGGGACATAGGAGGAACGACGTACAAAACCTCCTGGTTAAAAAAACTTTTAATTATCAAGCGTTTGCAATAACCATTAGTTACAATATGCAACACTAGCAAAGCTCCATGAACTCAAATTCATCCAATATTTCAACTTTGAATTGTTAGAGTTTGTCAGCTTTGCATTTTTTTTTTATTATAAAAAGATTTTTGTCTTGCTTATTTAACATTTTAAATCAATTTTATTAATTTTCAGATTAGGAGTTTCTTCTGACAGAAAGGCTAAGATTCATTTCTAAAATTTCAATTAAACCCATCTCTAGATTTAGTCTGTTTGGAAGAAAAGGCTAAGTTTAAAGGTTTTTTTTTCTCTTAGAGACAACAGAGATAGTAACAAAACAACATTTGCACTAAAATAAAACCGTCATATAGAAATAAATAACTGTAGAAATTAATATTTCAGTCTATTAGTGCTGAACTTGGCTGCAGATATATGTGCCTGGATGGAGCTTAGATTCATCATGCATTGGTTGGATTGAATATGCCAGGATCAGTTCACTCTCTCTCTGACCTCTTTATACAACCATTCAAGGTCACTTTAGGACTTTCTGACGATTGTGCCACACCCTGACATTTACCAACAGCCTGTTCCTGCTTTTACAAGTTAAAAGAGGAAATTAATAGAAGGAAAAGTTAATAAGAATACTAAAACAAGAAAGAAACAACATTCTTATAAAAGCAGAAAGGGAAAATACTTTCAGTAATAAGCTTTCTTAAAGGTCCACAAGGGCATCAGTCTGTCATAAGAACAGTCTCACAGTCATTATACTGGTTCACAATTTTAACACTCCCATCAGAGATGTCCAAAGATAGGATAGGGCAGTTTGAGTTTTCCTAAGATGAGTTGTCATAACCATTGCAATAGAGCAATGCTATCTAATAAAGATGATTCCCACCAAGCATTGAAGTCTCTGAGCTATGGTCCTTGATCTGGTTAATCTCCACTGGGATACGATAACAGAATCCTCAGCAAACTTTAAAATGTTGCCTGGACATGCTGGCTGCAACAATCACAGGCCAGAAATCAAGTTCCTGCTGAGCTCCAAACTTGAAGGACTGAACTCATCTCCTCTTTACAATGAGAGCTTTGAATACAGCTGTGAAGCACCCTGACTGAAGGTAAAGCTGTGGTTTGGCTGTATATCATACAATAAAATAATCATTCAGATGCTGAGCTTGCTATCCTATTTATGCATGTATAATTTGAATCATTCCAGATAATGCCCAGATGCTGCATGTTGTTGTTGTTAGATGTATTTCCTGTCACCATGGTGAACACATGTGACTTTTAATAGAGGTTTAATCTATTTTGGAAAAAGTTCATACATTCCATTTGCCTATTAATCTGTTATCTTCTCAAACACAGTCTCCTCCCATTCCAGTTTAAAATGGGCTTTATGTCAACCTATCATGAAGTCTATTTCGGCTTTATTTGATAAATGATTTTGTGTTTATAAAGAATCTTTGTTTATGCCCCGCAGTCTTTTGGCTCACTCACATGGTGGTTTGGAAGATATTTATCTACACCTCTGCTCCAAAATATTGATGTGAGTTCCTCGATTAGCTCTGAAAGCAACTATTGTATCCCACACAATGGGCTTCTTTGGGGTCATCTTTGGACACTTCCCTGGACTTCATGCAGGAAAGCCCCTTTCAAAGAACAAGCTTCATTATTCTGTGTCCGTGGGCTTCTCTAGACAAGCCAAAACAAAAGCTCTTTTAATTGGAGTTTTATTGAGGATTAAACCTTCAGGCCGTATTTTACACTTGAGGTTTCAAAGGCTTAAGGGACTGACAGAAGGCTGACCAAGCAAAGGTTTGGTGTCCTCGTTCTGCTCTAATGTTCTGCTCAACAGGAACATTCTCCTTGCTGCCACAGGAAATAAGCCTTAATTAAAGCCACTCTAAAATCTTCTACATTCTGCTCAGCACAGCACTTCAGTATCTTCCCCGCTCCATTCTTGGTGACACAGATTTTATTGTGTCCTATGGTATGGCTGCAATATGTTATATCAGGAGAAGGGAGATAATCTTTTAGCTCTGTCCTTAACAAGCCACCATGCAGCTTTTATTTCCTGTTTTAAGATTACAAAGTCAGAGTTTGTAGTATTTCAGCAGATCTGGATTACAGATGGACAGTAAAGGGGAAACCACTTGTCATCTTAATGGTCTTATCTGTTTGAGACAGGCTGGTGGCCAAAAAACTCAACCTTTTTTTTTCCAACAACAATCTAGGTTTTGATTTGAAAAAAGATTGGTGCGAATGTGCGCACCTCTTACATTCTTCTGGCGCTGCGTAGGCATGTTTGCTTTTCTTGTTTTTACTTTCCTATGCTTTATATGTTGGAGCAGTAATTGGAAGAAGGTGATGAAATAAAGAAAACAAAGCAGATTCCTTACTGGTTATGGAACATGAGGAATTCATTGTCAAAGCTTTCGTTAATAGAAATTTAAAAGGAAATGACTATTTAGAAATATTTTGCCGTCATGAGATACTGGTTGCCTCACTTTCTACTTCAAAGGTTTTCATGCTCCATCAGAACATTCAAGCTTCCTTAGAGATCACCCCATGCAAAATATACTGCGGGTAAAACATTGTTGGTTACTCTGCTGCCCCTAGCCCTGATGCTCTTCTTTGCTAAACTATACACACTTCAGGGCAAACCAACTTGTTTTAACATTTAAAGAGAATTTGCAATAAAGTGGAGTTCTGAACTAATGTTATGCTCTAGAGCAGGGGTCTTCAACGTCTTCCAGGCCAAGGACCCCCAAACTGATGGCACGATGAAGCAGGGACCCCCATATTGTATAAAATTGTGTTCTATCAAACTGCTCCTATAGTCACTATAGTACAGATGGAGTAATGTAACGAAAGTAATTTCTCCCCGGGATTATTAAAGTATTTCTTATTCCGATTCCTCATTGATGGGACAGGTGTTGTGAATAAAACGGTGCCCAGCTTGAAAGAGTGTTAATGTGTATTTAAATACATCCAATTAGTGGAAAAAATTGGAGGGTGGAATATAAAAAAAAAAAAATTCTAATCAACCAAAACTTTAGTGACCCCCATGCAGTACCTCTGTCGACCCCCTAGGGGTCACGGACCCCTTGTTGAAGACCTCAGCTCTAGGGTTATGGGCACTGGCATTTAAGAAGTAGTAGAGGACTCTTGATGTCGTATGTTGATGCTGAAATAAGCAAAATATGAATTCATGGGGGTGCACATCACAGACAACCTCACCTGGACTGTTAACATCACCTCACTGGTCAAAAGGGCACAGAAGAGTTTGTACATCCAGTGGAGGATGAGGAGAGCCACCTGCCCCCACCCATCCTCCTGACCTTCTGCAAAAGCACCACAGAGAGCGTTCTGACCAGCTGTCTCACTGTGTGGTGTGGAGGCTGCAGCGTCTCAGACTGGAAGAACGTGAGAAGAGTGGTGAGAACAGCAGAGATGATCATTGGGGCTCCTCTTCCATACGTTAAATTTAAAATAGAAAGGAGAGCGTCTAGAGCAATTTTATTGTGTGTGATGGAGAGAATTTTACGGTACGCTGGGCTCCTCTAGAGCAGTCATGCGACGAAACACAACTGTGACACCAGTGTAGTCAAACGTGCTCGAGCGGGTGTCATGAACCACTACTTCACGTATTGTAAAGCACTCTGAAAGGATGGTTAAAACGTCATTACAATTGTCTATTGTACTGCTGCCAATTGCAGGAAAGGCTTTGGGTCGGGAAAAGGAATGTTTAATTATCTGGAAGACTCGGTTTTGTGAAAAATATCAATCCGCAAAGTAAATAGATTAGACAAAAATCAACAGGACAATCTGTGGCATCCAGGCCGATACAGAAAACTATTTTCCACCAGCAGAAAAATAACCTTTTCTACTGGTAACACATGTCTTATGTATTTGCATATGGAAATACGCAGTCGCTTAAGTAACTGAATGTCAACTATGCAGCATGGAGTGTCCTAATTCCTAGTGAAGATTACAAAGCTCCAAACATTGTGGTTTCAAATCCCGTTGTGTTGGTAGTGGCTGAGGTCTAGTGGTGGCGAAAAAGGGATAGAGGTTAAAATTAGGGGATGTGTTGGGATTGGACCGAATGCCAAGAAATAACACTCTGTCCTGTCATTTGAGGAAGAATCTTAGATTTGTCTGTTTTTTTCTAGGTAAGATAGAAATTATTCGCAAAACATCTACATCCGTAAGAGAGCTCCTAAAGTGGAAAAATGTTAGGAGTGTTGAAGAGCAGAGGTGTCCAAATGAATCACATTCTTTGATTAAGTAAAAATACAAATACCTGTGAAAAAATCTGAAGTACCAACTGAAATCCTTTACTGGGGTGAAAGTAAAAAATACAGGTTCTACATTACCTAAAAGTAAAAAGAAGTTTTTGCTTTAAATGTTTCAAATTAACCTTTAAAAAATAAAAGAAAAACAATAAACAACAACAAAACCAACTCTCTCTGGTTTTGTTCTACATTAAAATTTCAGACAGCATAATATAGAATGAACTGAACAGAAGTCATGCATCAGCAGCTGAATAGTTTCAAAGCTCTGGTATCTGCAGCATTAAGATTGAAACAGAAATTGAAGCATAAATAACATATAAATGTAACATACAATAAAGGGGGGATGAGGGATGCCTTATGCCTCGGAATCTGATCGATCATGTCAGTGTTTCCAGCCCCCTACCTTCATCCATTTCTCTATCAGTGTGCTCAGATTCTCTTCTCATGTCTGTTTTATTGCTACTGTTATATCATGTTACTGTCATTATGTTTGGAAGTAATGAGCCAGTTCCCAGAAAGTACAATAAGTAGTAAGTACAAAAGTTTGTGTTAAAATGTACTGAGTTACAGTAAACAGTCCTAAAAAAAAAAAAAAGTATAAACACAACAAAAAAACAACTAAATTACAAGTAACCAAGTATTTATACTTTTGACACCCCTGGAGAAGAGGACTCTTAGCGAATTTAAGAAAAACTTAAGCAGAGAACTTTATTGAAAAAGAGTAGCACTGTAAAGTGCCTTGAGATTGTAAATTGGCGCTATATAAACTACCGTTCAAAAGTTTGGGGTCACATTGAAATGTCCTTATTGTAGCTTCTGTAACAAGCTAAAAGGTTTTCAGATGTGTGAACATGATTGCACAAGGATTTTCT
>NW_015150656.1:428799-454856 GCF_000732505.1 Cyprinodon variegatus
ATAAGTAGTAAAGTAAAGTAAAAATATCAGAAAAATCTACTTGAGTACAGTAACGAAGTATTTGTACTTCGTTACTTCCCATCTCTGTATATATATAAAATGAAGAATGACAGCTTATTTCTTTCTGCATCTCAGATCAAAGACGTTCAGCTGTTCTTTGGACTCACAGTAAACCAGACTACTACTTTTTCCATGAAGGAGTTTTTGACATGTCAGATGAAGACAAAGCCTTTACATCCGAGCTACTGTGAGGACATGATGGTGCATGATGCGTACTGTATGTGCTGCTGATAAACAGGAGGCCCTGCTGATGTGAAAAGGGTCAAAGCTTTGTGTTGACCCTGAGGTTCAGGGACTAGAGCAGCATAGGTCGTGTGAATTGTCAGTACTCATCAACACAGTCAGTTGGAATCTGATTGTTCCATCCCAACAACATGGCAACATTTCATGACGGAGTTCATCATTGGCCGCACCATTAGTGGTGCACTCGTCAGGCCTCAGCAAGGCGCAACCCTAAATCATTACAAAACTGACCAGCTAGACTTTGATGCACCAACCCCCCCCACACACACACACACACAGGTTAAGAAAAGGGAAAACCTAAAAACTCTTTCCAGAGTTGCATAACTAGGAGCCAAAGTTGGACATTTAGAACTCCCCACCCAAATTGTATGAAATCATTGCTCAATTACTATGACCCCAGGCTGCTCTTTGTGAATAATTGGACTAATATCAAGCAGAACATTTTCACCTTAGCTTCATAACCAAACAAGACCCTTGAGACCTCTGTTATGCAGAAACCTGAAGGATTGAGTGACTTGTCATCCTCCCTTTGAAACAAGAGGGGTGAGGCTGTTATCCCCATGGCATTTATTGGTTGCTGTGGATTTATGTACAAAACTTACAACAGGATTTCACAACAGATTTTTTTATTTTATGGCACAAGCACATGCTTAACTTGTTTCAATGTTACATTTTTGTTTCTATGTGACTTAAAGAAATGACTTTATTGCTGCTGACATCACTATAACCAATAAGCGTAAAAACAAAAACATTTGTGGTTATGAATCATTAATGCAGGAAACCCCAAAAAAACATTCTAGATTTGTGTAAGAGTTACATCATAGGTGTTAAAGGTTGTATTTGTCAAGCCAAATAATATGCCAAGTTGCACTTTTTTTTGCACATGCCTAATCCCTGTTTGAAGTGCAAACATTTAAATGCTCATTTACAATATATACAGTTGTTATGAAAACATTGACATAATAAAAGCTGGACATTTCATATAAAGAAACAAAAGCAGTTCTATTATACTATCAATCAAATTATGTAGGTACATAAAGAATACATTTTTGTTCAGTTTAATCAGCACATTCCTCAGATTGCCTTGTATGGTTAAGAAAAAGGAAGTATGAGGCCAGGATGATAATCAAGCTGATTCATATAAAAAGTGCGTGGTGGCAGGATGGAGCTGATGGGCAAATGATAACAAGACTGATATCTGAGCTTTGCAAGTGTTTCTCAGAAACCTGCATGCTGCAAGAGGCTGAAATAATATCACAAGTTGAATTTGATGCCAAGAAGATAAAAAATAAAAAAAGATTAGCAAGAAGAACAAAGGTTATTAAAGCCGACACCTCTCTGGCTGAATCTAAACAGCAACAGGGAAGGCTGATTATTTAGTTAAATAAACAGAACCTCTGGAAAAAATTGACTCAGCACATGTTGAATGCTTGGGGTGTTATTTTACTCTGAAGCAAACTACAACAAAAACTAAAAGGTTTCCTTCTTCCATAACTGTTAAAGTATTTCTTACCCTTGTACTTAAACCATGACTTACACTTATACCGGTACTCATATAACAGAGTTGATCATCAAAGAGGTTGTTTTGTGGATTTTTAAGGACTCAGGTTTCATTAAAGGTTCCCTGCAGCCTTTAGAGTCAGTGTTGAGACCCCTTCTTCCCAAAAAACAGTATTTCTATTGCCTGAGGGGATAATATGATAAGTTTAGAAGAAAGAAGAAGAAACAAACTAAAGTGATATGGCAGCAGCCTTGAGCCCTCCCCCCTCCCCCACAGTATCATAGTGCTCATCTAATGGTGCTTGTTTGGTGAACTTAAGCTGCGTTCCCTCAGTGTTTACATCCCAAAATAAAACCCTTATTAAGTATCATCCTTTTTTTCAAGTGATGAAATGTACATTGTTACACCATATTCTGTGACTCAGCCATCATTTTTTAAGGAGGTGCTGTTGAAGAATCTCCTCACGAGTCTACTATGTACTGAACCAAACAAGACTTTTAACACAATCATCAGAAAATCTCTTGAAACGTCGCTTTTGTCATAGTTGTTTCCTTTTAACTAGCTACATGATAAAAAGGTAGAGAAACAATCAAAACCTGAAAAAAGATGAGATGTTTTAGGATGGTAATAACATGAGGGGCGTGGCTTAAGTTCACCCGACAAGTGCTATGATACTTTTTCTCCTGTTCAGCTGTGACTGTTACCATCCTTTGACTGACGGTTGTATGGTTAGTCCTGCCATGCACGGTAAGTGATTAGTAAAAAGGAAAAACATCAAATTACAGAATGGTAGCTATTAAATAAAAACCAGGTTTGATTTGAATCTGTTTTGTTTTTGTTAAAACCACACACACAAAAAAAAAACTAAACATGACTAAATGGCATCAAAGGACATTTTAATATTTGCTTCCTGTGCTTGTATTCAGTCAGTTGTCGGTTGATCGGTAAAAAATCAATAAAATAATGTTTTCAGGTTTTTGTCATAGTTTGTAGTTCGAAACTCTGCAAATAAGTGTAGGGGTCAAAACTCTGTATGGAAACCTGTTTTGAAAGATATTACACAATACGAAACAAATTTAAATCAAGTAGAAGGTGTTAGATGAGTTCTTGATATCAAAGCTACATTCCATAATTAACTTTCTGTGTAAATATTTTCTCTTTTAATTGATTTCAATACAACCTGTGAGACGATTTCAGCTTGATCCTGCTTTTTGATCTTTTCACACTAGTTTGAGGTCAGCTAAACAATAACATAGCAGTCCTGTTCCATCCAATAATGTGGGCTTAAAGGCTGGTAAATACTTAGAATCCTGTAATTGGTTGCCATATTGGCAGGCCTACAGACACATAGGACGTGTTCACTCCTCAATGAAGTTTACCTGATATGTGACCTGATTGCCATTGTCCCATGCGTACAAAAGCTTATCCTTGGGGTTGTAGTCGATCTGGGTGGTGAAGGAGTACTCATTGGTGAAGGGTAGGCGTGGGATTGCCTCAGTATTTGTGTGGGTATCATAGGCATAGTTCACCTCTGCTTCTTTCTGGTTGTGCACATCGACAGCGTAAAGGACGCCGCAGATGATGAAGCAGTTTCCATAAGTGTTCCGCTTGAGGCTTGTTCGGTAGGTTGTTTCCTTTTTCAGGGACAGATCTCCAGGATCCAGTTTACTAATCACAATCAACTCTTGCTGATTGTAGTCATAGTCCAAAGATGGGTAGATTACCCACAGACCACTTTCGTCTATTGCAAAGTCAATATCCGAGTGCCCCCTCCACTTCCAGGGGGTGGTATCCTCGTAAACGACATCATGCAGCAGCGTCCAGGCAGCCACATATCGCATCCGAAGGTCATACTTAATGATGTTCTTGGTGAAGGCCCTGTTGTAGTAGAAAGCTCCGTTATAAACCACATGGCCAGTCCCAATCCAGTTATAGGGCAGTTTGTAAAGGTTACTCCAACGTCCTAGGACAAAATAGACACAATATCAGTTTTGACTATGGGTAAATACCTAATTCTTATATCACCATTCAATGCATTTTTCTTCCACCAGTGTATCATCCCTGATGGAATCTGCCTGAGTAATAGCTAATTATCTCTATATTTAAGTTATCTCTGGTGACTGGTATACTGTGATCCAAGAAAAACCATGCTTTTTCAAAAATATTTCTCATCCACTCTTTTGTCATCTTCCCAGCCCCAGGCGTGCTCCCTCCCTTATTGTAATGCATCTCCTGAGACTGCAGGGCCTGAGTTCAAGTATGAACACCCGAAACCAAAAGTGATGTGCCAACACAAATGCAGTAAAAATATTTGCACATGCCCACTCATACGATATAAAAAGATTATCTCTAAACAAATTAGGAATAATCCCCTTCTTTGGCAGATTCTTCCAAGACATCAGCCTGACCTGAGCCGAACTGCTCAAACATGTGTCAACAAGTTAACAAATTTGTGTTAAATTTAGATAGAATGCATAAGATAGAAGTTCTCCATAGAGTTGCTATTTTATTCCAAACTAACCCCCGTAAACATAGCCATCAAATTCAAGCACATTTTTTATTGCCTTGGTTTGGCTTCCAGAATTTTCTGCAGGGAATTACATCTGGCATAAAAACTCTCTGAGTGTGAGTATATATCCTTTGTTTGGCTGAAGCTGAAGAAATCAGGGCCAATCTCAGTGTGAAACCATCAAATTATTCATCAATATATTTCAGAATTGGTCTGAATTAACACCTGAATTATATTAAAAGTGTAAACAGTAAATTCATTACTTAGGCCAAGAGAATGACAGGTCTTAAAATCATTTTTAGAGACTAAAAAGAATGTTTTTACACCTTCAGTTAGTAAGATAACATAAGATAAGATAAGACTTAATTGATCTCAGAACGGAGTGTCCTGTCTAAAAGCAGTCATGCAATAAATCAGACGGTCTAGTTGATCATTACCACTAAGGAAATAATTAGGGGTGGGTATTGCCAAAGAAGTCACGATTCGATTCGTATCACGATCCACAGACCACGATGTGATTCTATCACGATGTATCACAATACTTGAATTATTGCGATGCATTGCAATATTTTCTCCTCCATGTTTTGTTTTTTAATGACTTGGCGCAGTATCCCGCGGCCGGAAATGCTTGTGACACAAGGCAGTGTGCGTCAACACATCCGCAGCGACATCTACTGGACTGGAAGTTGTATTACACTTGTTTTTGGCTGATGTTCGCCAACCATTCATGCAATTTTATTTATTAATTTTTTTTTTATTAATAATCAATACTTGGCATCAAGAATCGATGCAGTAGATCACGAAAATTAGAATCACGATGCATCATCATTACGATTATTTTGCACACCCCTAGAAATAATAGACTGAAATTGCAGGCAAAGACATATTTTAAGCTTTACTTACTAAGAGTTGCAAACGTGGAGCTTCCCTTGCTAAGCTAATGTTTTTACAGTACCAGACTGTATGCACACAGGCTTATTGTAACAGTGATCATGTTAGTTTAGGATTCCACCCTTTAACTAACACACTTTGTACTATAGGTGTCATTTTCTAATCACATCCCATTTCCCATTCTAACCCTCAAATCTCAGGAAGTCAGATGGAGATAAACTGAGGCCTGTGAAGAACAAAAACAATGTGCAGTAGAATCCCCCCAGCACCACTCACTCTCTAGCCACATCCCTGAGCATAACCGCCTCTCTTAATCCCTTTCTGCTGGATTTAGTTCAAAAGGAGAGGCCAAAGCACGTCAATAAACAGCAGGAATCACGTTACTCACCAAGATATCTAGTCATCCACACACAGCTGTGCGCTCACAACTTTACAGACCTCCTCACATGTAATAGCGTATTAGTAAACCCATTTCCCAAAGATATATAGATCAACGACTCATTTCAAACACATGCAGATATTCCTCCCACTTTCAAAAAGTGAAATCCAATTCTTCAGTTTATTTAGACATAGAAGTGGACTCTCCCACCCAAAGAATCTCTGAATAAAACAACACAAACAATTTCACACCTCTGCTTGGTTTTCTAAAGCATGATACAGGACTGGTTTAAATGTTCATGATTATTCTTGCTGCACAAAACACAAGTATGTGTTTAAACACAGTGAAGGTTAAACTGATGTATTAGAAAGAGGACTGGAAAGGAACTACATCCAAAAGATGGTATTTTAGGGGTGTGTCTGTTTGAACCCTTTTTGAGGTTTAACACTGTTAAAAAGTATTTTTTTGAGGGGTATAATACAGTTAATGTGTTGTATTTTGGTCTAATTGCAGAGGCAGATAAAACTTTTATCAAACCACAGAGAAATTCCGCTAGGTTTATATAAAAAGCCAGGAGAATGTTTCTTTTTTCTGTTTTTGGTTTTTACAGCACTAGTGGCTCATTTTTAGGCTGACAGGAAAGGGGGTATGAGAGGGGGAGAGACAAGCGGGAAAGGACCACAGGCTGGATTCGAACCTGGTTGCTGCGTCAACGACGTAGGCCTCCATACATGTACATGGGTCATGTGTGCTAACCATTGCGCCACCAATGCGCACCCCGAGAGAATGTTTCTTTTTCACATACAAGAGGGAATGAGAGTGCTTTGACCACTCTTCTCGAATATTTTCTTACTGGACTAAGACAAAAAAAACTGTTTATAGCTCATACCTACTTTCATCTAAAATGTTAAAAATTGCTGGCAAAAATGATTCAATTGAATATTCTGGTACTTGCATTTTTCACAACCAAACACTTTACATTCATTTCCTGCCACTAGGAACGGAGGTAGAACGTGTCCAAGTGATTGGCCAGTTTTGGGAGCTGTTACCCGGGATTCTCAGCGCCATGGCCTGCTGGGGTTTTGCTGCTTGAAACAACTATAGAATATTTAAATGTAGGTTCATAATCCTGGGGAACTGACTGCACTGATGACATTTTGAGGTATGCTTTCTCTCTTAAAAACACTTCTTACTTAAAACTACTTTTTTCTCACTCATAACAGCAAATAAAGTAAAACCACTCTCTCGATTGCATCTGCCATTGGAGAGACTTGAGTTAAGGACTGGGCCTGGTCTTAACACTCCTAGTGACAGCAACACAAACACAGAGGCCAAGCACTTTGAAGTTTTGTGATGGAGGGGACTGGTGCAGAGGAGCAGAGGTGTCTAACTGTAGCACGGGACTAGATTCAAATTATTGTAGCATTTTAAATAAAAGATAAATATAACCATAAAGCAAACACAAATACGTATTCAAGATCAGATGCAGTACACTTAATAAACATTGGAGGGCATCAAACAGATACTTTTGGACCTAAAAGCAGGAATGCAAATGTGCCTATTATGAAAACAATTTAGACAACGAGTATCCATGGATACAGCTTTGTGATTCAACCATAAGACTGTCAAAATGACATGTATGGCAGAAATTTAAAGCTAAACCAACGTAAAAATCAGAAAACATCATTATGATTATTTACATATAGCAGTGACTGATGTGTAGAAATAGATTTTCTTTATGTGAGTGAAAATGAATGTCTACATTTGAAACCCTATAAGATTTTAAATTTTGGTGAGGCTTTGGACAAAAGTGGTAACAGGACCAAAACAGACACAAAATACTAAAAACACAAGTTAAATAAAACTGAGAAATGATGGAACCATCATCAACAGAAACACAAACAGCGGAGCTGTGTTTCCGAGAGTTAAAATTTTGAATATTTTGGATGGAGAAGAAAGATGGCTTGAGAGAGGAGTGAAAAAAAGTCTTTCATATTGATAGAAAACAACTCCAACTGGAGAAGAAGGCCTCAGTTTTCAATTTTTAGCCCAGGATTTAGCTTGATGTTAAGTCAGTTTCTAACAAATTCACACCTTCCAGCAGGCAACCAAATAATTTCTCAATCCTTCACCAGCTCTGAACCTAGTAAGTACTTTGCACAAACAGCAGAAACTCTTGTAGTCCGGTTGTTTTGTATAAAAACTAGGGCTGGGCAACTTAACGTGTTACTTTCAGCTTAATTCATTAGACTATTAAGGCCGAGATTTACTTTATCGCACGTTACAATGCTATTAATCACGTTTAATCAGGCAAATTATGCGATTTAATTGTGATTAAAGATTTTAAACATTGCCCAGTCCTAATTAAAAACTTTTTTGATTAGTGAGAGGAATTTTATACATCTTCTTAAGAAGACCAGAATGATACACACCTTGTTTGAAGTTATCCAGGTTACGGAACTCCACTAGGTTGTTACCATAGTAGTAATTAGTCACATAAATCTTGGAGTCCTTAGCCAAAGGATCCTTCATCCAGGCTCCTTCGTTGCGCCCATAACTGTGTTGCTTCTCTGGTTGCTCTATGGATGCCAAAGTCCCTTCACAGTTCAGGATCTTCCCTAGAAAAACAAGCAGGAAATTAAACCTCCTTGTCAGGGTAAAAAAAAACGACTTACAAGATAATTAGCTTAAATGGATTTAATCCCTCTGCATGTATTTACTGCCATAACCCACATGCTTTCTGCTGCTTAGTCGGCCAGTTTTACTGTACCTGCACACAGCTGAACACTGATCTTTCTCACTGCAAAGACGTACCTGCTCGGTGGAGACTGGGCCGACTGTTGTTGTTGGAGTTGTCCAGCACAAGAACAATAGTAGGAGCAGGTCTTTCAAACAGGGGTTTACTTTGGGTTGTAGTGGTGGTGGGTTCTGAGGGGGTTGAAGTGGTGGTGACGGTTGTGGTGGTGGCAGGGGTAGTAGTGGTAGTGGAAGTAGTGGGAGCTGTAGTGGTCTCAAAGCGCTCAGCCACAGTTGCCTCAAGAGGTTCTAGGATGGTTTCAGTCCCTCCCTCCTCAGACTCGTGTTCTGTGAGATGATGGACCGGGTGTGTTTTCACTGAGTGTTCTGATAAGAGGAATCAGAAGAAAAGAGCAATGAAGACAACAGAGACAGTAATTGGAACAAAATGTCCTGAGGAGGAATGCTGTCAAACAGGAGAAACAGCAGATCTTTTTTTTTTTAAGCTTTTAACTTTTGTTAACTATTTAAAGAGAGAAGGGATCAAGCATAATGGTTATCGTAGGTACAGAGGTTTTTGCTCTACACAAATATTTTGACCAAAAAATATCAGGAGTATATTTGTAAGAATATTTACAGACTCTAACATTTTTTAGGCGCCTTTTCATCCTTACCGTAAACCATGAGAAAAATATTTTTATTTCATGTTGGATGGCAATCTAAGACTTGTTCAGAACCAGGGCCTCAACCTCAGAGGGGCTAATCTGCTAATATGTCCTGTGTTCAAATCTGAAGCCATCCCAAACTAAATATCATCTGTCCTGTGGTATTACCCAGAGATAATGAACAGAATCATTGGCAAAGGGTCTCCCTGGTAGACTCTGAAAATTACAGAAAACAAGTCTGACAGTGGTATGAACAAGCTTCTCTTAGTACAGTTGTGTAAGTACCAATGACTCTTAGTCAGGTTCTCTGAAGAGATGGTTATCAAGAGTGAAGTGGATTACATAGGCTAACACCTTTAACATGCAATAGATACCTCATAATGAAGTGCGCCATAGGATGGACCTCAACCATGGCCAGTTTTATCAGCAGTGTTATCACTTTTAATTAAAACTACTTAAAGGTATTGCTGGTTGTTGTGTCACAGGCATTTCAGTTATCAGAAACTAAAAGGTGTTGCCATAAATACATTGCATTTTTATCTTAAGTTTTTACCACATGAAAACATTGGTAAAAGATCTCAGGTCTTCTTTAAGTTAGAAAAAACTATAAAGAGTGATTGGCTGTTGGGGATGATAGATACAACTTATCAAATATGAGCTTTTAAGCTGTTTAAGTACACCTAGAAAACCTGCTGGGGGCATTGATGGAGAGTATACATGCTGGGATACATGCATTAATCATAGAGCCTGAGGCTCAGAGCATTGACATCTATAAAACCACATGCAAACTTGATAGAGTGCACAAAATTGATCTAACCAGCTGCAAAAGGAAATTAGTTTCTAAAATGAGCGTGAAAAAGGGGGAAATTTTTAGCTGCTTGTTTTATATGCAAAACAAATGCTCAATTCCAAAACATCTAAACTTAATAGGGAGTATGCAAATATAATTTATTAGTACAACAAAAAATTACCTACACCAAGGAGGTTATGTTTCAAGTTTGTATGTCTGTCTTTCTGTCTGTGTACTGGGTAACTTGAAAAGTTATGAACAGATTTTAATGACATTTTTACCAAAGGTGCACCTGAATCCAAGGAACAATAAAAAACATTTTTAAGAACAATCCACATCATAATTCTGATTTTTAAAAAGGATTCTTTAACATTATTTGGCGTAACAAGCAGTTTCCCTATAAACTAAAGGTGGCCAGCAGTGACCGTTGACAGCTGCAACATCAGACTCAATAAAGTCCAGAAGTATCATACTGAAGACAAAAACACAGGGAAGGTTCACCATGTCGCTCGAACTTTCAGTCTGCTCATCAAAGAAGAAAGCAGAGTGAGTAAAATAGATGAGAGCAGAACAAACACCAGAGGCTGCGGAAACACGCTGTGCCTTATTTATAAACTTATGAAAGGATTTTAAGGAATTGTTACCAAAGGTGCACGTCATGCCAACTAACAATCGATTAAAATTGGATAATGATCCAGATCACAAGCAAGTTTTAGCTATAGGTGTAAGTCAGAATATCGAGGGAAATATGCTGCTTGGTGGAGGTCTACACTCTCTGGGTGCTTTTCCAATCTAACAATGATTTATGTTATGGTTCTCCGCTTTTGGGACTTTGATTGTTTAGTTTCTGTATCTAAGTAATTCTGTTTTGTTGATCTATGGTTTATTTTCCATTTTGTGTTATATTTAAGCCAGTCTTTAGTTACTCTCTGTTGCCCCCTTGTGCCTGTCTCCTTTCCTTTAGCTCCCTTCTAGTCGCTTCCATCCACACCTGCTCCATATCATCTGATTACACCAGTCTTTGTTCTGTCTCCCATACATACTATCTCTGTGCAGTTCGTCAGTTCTGGTTCCTTGGTGCTCTTTTGTTGCTTCTTCATCTCTGCTCCCCACATAAGTTTTCCCTGATCTTTGCTGGTTTTTGGTAAGTATTTTTTGTGTTTTTGGATGTTTGCCTCAGTTTTCCTCCATTAAACCTACAAGAACTCATCTCTGCCTTACTCATATCAGCTTTTGGGTCTTTAAGCAACCTCACCCCCACATTGACAATTTAACAATTAAAATCTGAGAAAATATTTGTATTGTCAGAAGTACTATTAGTCATATTAGAAAGGGTAAAGACATCTGTGAGGACAGATTAATGCAGCGGGAGAAAGAAAAAGACAAACACCATGACCAAACCTAAATATTATTAGATATTTATAAACAAAACAACACGGAACATTAACAGTCACCAAAGAAGAAACATCCATGCAGTCTGTAAAGAGTTCATATCGTGCAACTTAGGTCTAAGTTGTTATGTCTCCTGATAAAAGTCAACAGTCTGCATCACAGGCAGCTTTTTTCAAGTTCTAAACTATTTGATTCAACCTGCGTAACAGATGTGTGAGGGAATTACAGCTGAATATCTTTCTGACAGGCATGCTGGGACCACATGGACAGCAAGAAAAAGGCAAATGGTAGAAAGATTTGAATTAATAAAGCAATCATGGTTTTTAATGGTTCTTTTATTGAGGTTTAGAAATAATTTCAGAGATAAAAGGCAGCCAAGCAGCAATATGAATGTGAATATCAGAACCAAATACAAGATGCTCAAATGATCATGTTTTAAGGGTCTGTTTAAACCCAATCTGTTTAATCTGCTATGGATTCAATTTTTGTACTAACCTAGAGAAACCCACATCTTGTTTACAGCTGACTGCATGGAGACAATATACCAGCTAATAGTTGATGAATGGAACAGCAATCTGTCTTCAGTTAAGCACATGCAAGGGACATTTTGGAAATACGTTTTTCATAGTACAGATCAAAGTCTTTGGCACAATAAAACTTTTATGATTATATTGTTTTTTTGCATAACTTTAATTATGATGTCTGCCTTCTAGTTGCATCACATTTTTTTAATTACATTTCAACAGTGGAAATAAATTCTTTATTTATTACAGATTCAAAAGAGAGTCAAAAAATGCCCCCCAAAAAATTAAACATATTTTGTTTTGATATCTTATATCCAGGAAAGATTTCTGCACTTAAACATGGCACCTTTTTCCACCTATTTTATGTCCTTTTGTTTGGATGATATGGATGACATGTTATTAGGCTCCAACTACTTTTTGGAGGGATTATATGATAGATTAATTGATTTTATTTGTACTGTTTTATATAACATCCTTTCAAAAACAGCACTTAAGCAACATGAAGAGAACAACAGGAGATGAGCAATATGAATGTGAATGGGACAAAACAGAAGTATTACTATTGGATTGTTGATATAATTTTGGGCTCTACAGTAAAAAGCTAATAAATTTGAAATGTCTAAAATGACATTAAGTTATGTTCTGCAATGCAATCAAATATCTACTGTTTCTACATTCTCATCCAGGAGGAACGATTCCTGCAAAGTCAGGAATCCGGTAGTTTTTATTTGATATAAAACTTTACTAATATGATTGTATGATCTGATTGTCTGTACAGTGTTTTCAGATGACATGCATTGTGAAATTGAGCTATGGAAATCGGCTAACTTGATCTGAATTGTTTTAGTATTCAATCCTTGTTGCAAACAGCTGCAGTTTTGTATAATAATTGCAGTTAACAGACATTAATAAAGAAGATAAGAGAATTTAATGAATGGAGATTTCCAGTAGAGGATGATGTCTGGCTTGAGAACACTTTCGGTATTTCTATATAGAGTGTCTGCTGCTCATTTTCAGGTTGTTTAACCCCGAAAACAGGCTCCTTTTTATGTAGTCATGATATTGATGATGAGGACATTATTTTCTGTGCAAATTTAGATAAACAGCCATGACAGGAAAGGAATAAAACAAAGCCTAAAATGTAAAGAGGAATAATTAATCTAGTAAGATTATTTCCAGCTGTGTTGAAAGGTAGATAAAGCCAGAGAGTTAAGAAATGAGGCATCATCCTTAGTAATAGATGAATGAGTGAATAAGTGAATGACAGAAGGTCGGAAAAAGGCGCCATATAGGAACATTTCTAGATAAGAACACCAACAACAATCTGCAAAAAGAAAACAGATCTTTATTTCCTTCAGCTGCACTGTAACTGTTACAAAATGTAAGTTATTTAACATTTTTGAAATTACACATGAAAGGAATGAAAGGCTGGAGCGGTTCTGCCTTTCCTGGCGATTTTAAGGGTCACTGCATCCTGTTTGCAGCAAAAGGAGCAGGTGCAGAGATTTGACAAGGATGGCTGGGCTCTCTTAGATTCACATACATGGCAGAACATAGCTTCTGACAGCACTATACATGCACACTGTGAAAACGCAGCAGGCCTAATCAGCTCTCTACAGACCTAAGGGGAGTTTAGGAAATGTTTTCTCTCCAACATAAGGTCCCTCTAGTTCACTGTAAGGAAAAACGCAAAGGATTGTCATGAACATTCAGACAATCAATTTTGGCTCCAACTATATTGGTAATAAAAAAGGTTTGATTCTCTGCACACAACAAAAACACTAGAACTGTTACAACTAATACTATTCTAAGAAGACTCTTCTACTGTTCCCTGTTGGTAGAAACCTAGTAAATATTGACCCCCTGACTGTTTGCCTGCTGCCTTATGATTCAGTGTCATGCGGACGTAAAGACTTTTTTAGATAAATTTCAACACCCACCTTGGATCAGGCACACGTTTACAGCCACTGGAGAGAAAAAGAAGCTGATTGCAGAACGTTTTCATCTCATATCAGGTTGCTCATTTATGATCTGTCCTTATAGCTGACCTTAATTGTTCATTTCACTCACCTGCCTAACTCTGCCCGGTCTCTAATTATCAGTCATCCTATCCACCTGCGCCTGCTGCTTCATATAGGGCTCAGCTCAGCTATCAGGGAAAGATCATCGTATGATGTTCGTCAGTTTGTTTCATTAGTTTTTAGTTTATTTCCAAGGTTCGTGTCCTTGTTCCTGGCAGCCAGCAGGTTGAGAGGTTTTAGTGTTTGTCTCGTCTCCTGAACGTGTCCTGGCTCCTAGGTGAAGAGCAGTTTAAAATTCTGCAGTAATCCCGGTACCATGTCTTGTCTCTGTCCCTCAACCACTCAGCATGCCTGTCTGCATCTGTGCGTTTCTGTCTGAGCTCATTGCTCAACACATGGAACTCTGGACCTGCCTTCACGCTCTGTGGATTCCTGGATCCCTGGATTTGTCTGTTCCTGTATGGACCAGAACCCCTGACTGGGCTGCGGACTCCTGGATTCCTGAACTGTTTCTGTCTGATCTGTATCCCTGACCTGGAGTGGATTCCTGCCTGTTCACTGGGGTTTCTGCGTCAGGAACACTCCGGGCGGCTCTGCGCCGCAGCTCATTTTGCAGTCCATCGGCTGGATCCTGCCTTCCCCGGATAGGATGGACTGAACTGTTTAATGAGGTTAGTGACTCACAGAGATAATCATCTCCTGTCAGATGATCGTGGTCACTTAGCTGTGTTTCTCCCTCAACAGAGTCAGTGATTGGGTGGTACCCCGCCTCCTCCACTGCAGCCGCTGCGATCCACAGCTCTGCTCTTCTGCTCTGTTATGTTTATTTTAATAAACGTTTTGAACTTTCCCACAGCCTGTCTCACATTGAATACTGGGTCCATCTGTTCCATGACAAGTTCGCCATGATCTATGTTTAGAGAGACCAAATTTGAATCTCTTACCTCCTCTTTGGCCGTCTTCGTTCATTCTAGAGGCCTTGTAGTACGTGATGCTCCTCACGATGCTAGGCTGGTGGCCAACCACCTTAGATTTTGCAGTAGGGTCGGGCTTAGCTGGTTTTCCAGCCTTTGTGACCTCTTTCTTGGGCTTGATTGGCTTCTCTTTGGGTATCTTGGAAGCAGGGGTCTTTTTGTTTGCTACTTTTATGGCAGGCTTGGCTTTTTCATCACGAGTGTCCTGTGAAGAAAACAAGAGGGTTGTCAACGGTGCCAAAGGTAACATTGGGAATCTTTATTTGTTTGTTTACCAATTTATCTAAAACAAACAGAATATTTTGAAAAGTTACGGTTTTTTTGGTGTTTTTTGTGCAAAATCATTATGGTTAACATATCTAAAGTCTTTGTAATTATTCTATATAATTTATTTCACTTTGTGCGCTGAGTTACTGTAATAAGTAAATGTTTCAATAATATTTCAATTAATTGAATATGACTGTAAAACCAATGGTTGCTAATTTAGGATAATTTGTCTTTTGTAAAATATATTTAAAACTTTTTTTACAGTTAGCATCCTCTTACTTACACAATGTAAAATCACCTCTACTGATAAAATGACGTTTCGCAGCAAGTTGAAAGATATTCTTTAAAAAACTGTTAAATGTATTCTATATATAGAGCATTAACTAAGAATCTGTATCAACAGATTTAAACTTGAAATCCTTAGAAAGTCATTAATTTTCAGGTAATAAACTGCACCTTTAAGATAGGAAATTGAAAAAAAATAAAAATAAATAAAGTTTGGTTACTCATTTTAACATAACTTTAGATAAAGTTTTTCACCAATGCACAATTTTAGCTTTTCCACCTTTATTTGCACAGAATTCACAGTAGGGGTGCCCTGTTATGAGGGGCCTGCTTCAGTACAAATATTAGGATTATAAATAATATTTCATATGCAAAATTACATCCTAATTTTTTTAAATATACACTCAGAGATCTGATCACAGGGGTGATTCCAAATTGTAAAATCATTTAAAACCATGATTTAATAATTATGATAACAGATTAACACAAATGCAGTTGTGGTATCTTCTGTCTGTGAAATATTTTGATGTGTTTTTCTTTTTATATATATATATCTTAAAATATATTAAAGAAACAAATTAAAGAGGTGATAATATATGTTGAATAGTAATAAATAAAGATGACTGAATAATAAAAAAATGCTTCAAAATATACAAAATTAAGAATTATTTTAATAATGGACATTAAATGCATAGTAAATTTTGCTCCTATCATTACCTACATGTAAAACTTAGCCCTGTACCGCTAAAAACTATGCATGTCAGGAAGGTCTCGTTTTATAAAAAGCTTAAATTGTCACTGAGCTGCTTCAAACCTGTGCTTTGCTCTCAGATGAGTCTTTCTGCAGCAGCTGCAGGCTTAGTGAGGAGATCTCCTTCTTGATGCTCATCATGATGTTGGAGTAGTTCTCATATTTTTTAAACTGGTTGGTGAGGCTCATCATGCTGTCCCGGACATATTCGTTGTCTCGAGTTAGGTTTGCTTTGATGGACTGTAAGACAGTGGTTATAGTTTACATTAAATGAACACGTTTTGTTAAACCCCTTCACTCTGTGTGATTGTTCTTTGTTTCCTACCTCTTCAAGGGTGTTCATCTGAGAGACAACCTTGTTGATGTAGGAGTGAACCTTTAACATATCCATGCTGTACAGAGTTCCCTCCAGGAGGTCCACCATAGACTGCAGCTGGTGAACCAAACATAAAAAAAACATCTTCAATCCTTTTTACATCATCTAAACCCCAGGTGTATATATTTATATGCAGAGATGGGAAGTAACGAAGTACAAATACTTCGTTACTGTACTCAAGTAGATTTTTCTGATATTTTTACTTTACTTTACTACTTATTTTTATGGCGACTTTTTACTTCTACTCCTTACATTTTTACACAAATATCTGTACTTTCTACTCCTTACATTTTAAAAAATTGGCTCGTTACTTTAGTTTTGAATCATTTCAATGGAGTTACCGTTATTATTTTTCACGTCATCAATACCAAATTCAATCTAATTGGATGGGAATCTACGTTGCATTTGACGCACCACTACAAGATAAATCGACAGTTTCGGCGGTATTCATTGGCGGCAAATCATTGCAGCTTGGTGGCGGTGGCGTTAGCATAGTAGCATGGACGACGAGATGATTGAAAATGAACACAACGGAGATCTAGTCCTATTGGCAGACATCCATTTAAAATGTAGGCAACGGCATGAAAAAAGGGGTTTCTACTTTTACTTTTATACTTTAAGTAAATTTACAAGCCTGTACTTTGTTACTTTTACTTGATTAAAGAAGTTTAATCAGTACTTCCACTTTTACCAGAGTATTTTTTAACACAAGTATCTGTACTTTTACTCAAGTATGGAAAGTGAGTACTTTTGCCATCTCTGTTTATATGGTTGCATCTAAAGAACACCCTGCAGTACTCATGGATCACTGTTTAGTTTAAATTTTATTATTTCTCATATATCAGCCTACTGAAACTCAGAAATGTTGGTGTACTTCAGACCAGAAATACAAAGACGTGTATAATAATTTTTTAAACAGATTTGTTATCCTCACCCCAGTCCAAATAAATAGTTTTTTTGTTTTTTTGTTTTTTTTCGGTCAATGTATGGAGGTATTCTTTTCTATTCTCTATCTAACTGGCAAATTATGGTCTCTAATTTTAACTATGGGGAACTGAGAGCTGCAGTGGTTGAAATGTTTGTTCTGGGTTATTTTGTGACATTCTGTCTGAATGAGTCTTTAAGGATAACCAATTTCATCTGTAGCTGCAAATATAAATTACAAGGAAATAAGATGTCTACATTTAACTTATCCCTCTAGGAGCAACAGGCAGAGTGAAGGAGCAAGCTAAGGCTAAGGGTCCTGCTCAGGGACCCTGGGTAGCAGGCTAGCATATGCCCTCATGGAGGAGTTTTCGTTATCTCCTGAAAAGCTCTATCACTCTTCCTGCTTATGCTCTCTGGTTTCTCTCTTTTTCATCTACCCTGAACCATGTTGTCAGATATGATCTAATCATATAATTAGATCATATCTGACAAAAAGTTATGTAATTACTTGATTCTGCAGGTTTGACAGAAATCATGACAAGATGAGGTCATCTTTTAAATGATGATTTTAGTTTAAATTCATACTGGTTTGGTGATCTGAAAGTTTCAGTGTAATAAAACAGCAGAAAGGGAAGCGATCTGTGAGGATCTGCATAAATTATTTCCTAGTCTACCGATATATCATTCATTACTTACATTTACAGGATAGAACAGATTGCAGTCGTACCCTCCAAAGGTGTCATTAATTATAATTAACTAAGGCAAATGCAGGTGTGTTATGTTTAGATTTTAAGATGTTTGGATGTTCTTTTTTTCTTGCTCCTTTATGAAAAACTAGATTAAAGGAGTCATTACCTAAAAAAAAAACTGTCCTTCATGTGAAGACATGTTGGAGTTGGGCATTGGCTAAAACCTGTTGGACAATTAGGAGTGTGAAAGTGGTTTGGTTGTTTCATCTTTGTTTGAACCAGAGAGTAATTTTGGTCTTCTTTATTGATTAACGTAATTTGTGGAAAGGTGCTAACATTAGCCAACCTTGCTTTTATGACTCCAGTCTGTAATCCATCAAAACAGGCAATTCCACCAATCAGAACCTCACCTGCAGGAAGTAATTTTTTACTTTTTACTAGAGAGAGAAATGATGACAAACCAAATATGGCAAACTGCTAATGTTTCTAATGCTACATCCAAGTGAACACACATAAAATCAAGCTAGATTCCTGCGCATGCCTTTATGATAAAGATGAAATCTGAATGAGCTCTATTTATTTTTTCTATAAAAAACATGAATATAAGGACAATTACTGTAATATTATTGCATGACATTGCTTTGAGTAAAATGTAGTTTATTTTAATTTTTGCTCAACCTGCAACCAAATCTAATGTCTTTTATTGTTTTGTTTTTTTTTTGTTTTTGTTTTTTTCCCAATGTCTATTCTGCTTTGCTTAGTCTTCCAGCAAATACTGTTCCCATGACCTCGGCTGGATGAGCTAATGCTGATATAAAATTATCCAAAGACAAAACACAACATTCCTCTACACTGCATCCTACAAACAGCTTACACAAGCTTTAATTTTTCAGCACATGTTGGAAGCTTTTCAGCTCCACCACCAACCTACACTTAAAGACAAAAAAACAGGTTGGGTGTAAGGAATAATCTCCATTATCAAAATGAATGAACAATGCCTCCACAACGCCCATTCATTTCTGATAACAGAAACCTGATTCCATATTATCCTGCTTATACCATAGTGACTTAAACAAAACAAATGTTTAGTCAGCTATTTATACGTTATTATATTTTTTAACTTTCAACAGTAAACTCATGTTTTTCACAAGAAGTGACTGTGCATTTAATAGATGTTGATGTAACATGTTGCCAAGGTAACCGTCTCCTGCCACAGAACCTGCATCCTGGTCAGCAGCTGTTATCGTCTTCTGGAAGGTCATTACCAAGTAGTGTTTGAAAAAGCATAAAATCTATCTGACAGGAATCCTTCAGGCGACATCCTAGCCTCGTGAGACCATCCTGATCTCGCGAGCTTTCAAGGTTTCCCTCGCAGATCAGTCTGGAGACTCTCCGTTAAAGAAAATTTGTAGCCGTTCACCAAACGAACGTCCAATCAGCGTTGGCTTTGAGGCGGGTTGAGGTGTGACGCAACGAGAAGCGCGACAGTTCAGTCTAAAGAACATGGCGGCTTCAGCCGATGAAACTAGCGTTAGCGTGGCTATCGAGCAAGTTTTAAGTATTTCTTCACTGAAAGAAGAGCAAAACACTGCTCTGGAGGATTTTCTCAGAGGAAAAGATGTTTTTGCTCTTCTCCCGACTGGTTTCAGCAAGAGTAGCCTGGCTTGTAGTTGTGTTTTCGTCGTCGCTCTGTTAGTACGTCATATGCTGCGTTGATTTGATTGGTTTATTTGGCCCGTCTATCACCAACATAGGCCAATCAGCTAACCAGTATTTTCGCCCCTTCCCAAAATTACTTCAACGGAAGGTTTCCTGATGGATATGCGGAGCAAATCCATCTGGCGGAGTCAGGTTAGGGACATCCTGCTACCAGTCAGAATCAAGAACTTACACAGACACAGTATAAACCAAGTGGTGACCTTAAAACCTAAAAGTATAGCTTTATCCAAGCTGCCCTGATCTAATCTTGGTGTGAGTGGTAGCCTCGATTCCCCAGTTTTCAGGGCGGGTGCCGTCAGCTGTTGTAGCCCATCTGATTCAAAGGTTTTTTGTGTTTGTTAGTGAGAAACAAAATGGATGTACTTAAAAAAAAAAGTAGTGAAGTGTTTAAAGATTTGGAAAACACAACAACAGACAAATTAGAGAAATGTTACAAAAAGAAAAGTTTGGAAAAAATCTGGGTCACGTTAATGTTACAATTAAGGCTCCTTTACAAAAGAATAAAACAAATAAGAAGAAAACCATATTTCTGAAGCTCCGCCTTCCTCACCTTTAATAACTCTGGGGCCTGTTTCTTCAGCTTCTCCATCTTCCACTCATTTTCACATGGGTTTAGGGAGGAAGGTGGAGCCGTGCATGAACACTTACAGTCCGATCCAGAGCTGACCGTCTCTACCGTGTAGAAATCCTCCACCCGCACGGCGCCGCTACGCAGCCGCTGGCAGGCATCTTTGCTCAGGGGCCGCATGATGCACTTGCAGCGGCAGTCGGAGCCCTCCGACGTCATCCTTACAGGCTCAGTCTCCCCAAATATCTAAAAGACACAACGTTTTATTTTTTTTAAACCATTTAGTAACTCGTAAGAAGAATGGAGTGGAAAAGTCTGAATGGCTAAGTTTACTAAGAGTATAAACTAAGGTGTTTTGTTCTCTCCGCAACAGAAGACCTGAGGTGCCTTTCCCAGTCATCTGAAACAGAGGAAGGAAGGAAGGTGATTCTGAAAAATAAACACATGCTTCCTTTCTTTTGAATGTAAGCTGGTGTGACTCAGACAAAATCCTTAGAGAAATATATAATTCAGTCAGCCTCCCCACCAGCTGGCCTGCAGCGGTTGATGACAGGCTCTTTGGCAGACCATGGCTTACTTAATAAACAGGAGGAAAGGCATTGCCATCTGAACACAGCCTTCCTCACATTTCCTATGTTGGCATGAAGGCTTACAAAAAGTGAAGAAACCCCCTAATTCAGTTTATTGCAATGCCCAAAAAAATGTTGAAGGGATGATTCTGCTGTAAAATGCTCCAACTAATCTGAACAATCAGGCTAAATTTATTTTTAACCTAAGTAGGTGTTTCCTGAATGAACCATAGTGAGCTTGGTGGAAACATGATTTTGGAGTCAGAACAAAGTAGAACAATGCACAGCATTTGCCCTTTTGGGAATCCATTGTCACAAAGCATTTACTCCCTATTGAACGTCTAATCTAGGCATCAGAGAGCACGAATCAAAAGCTGAAGTATTAGACAGTTTGATCTAATATTCCAGCAACAAAACATGGTAGATTTGCTTGCAGAAAGATGTAGGTCCTAATCTTCATAAGGTTTGCACGTCTTAAAAGATGTGCGAAGTGGCTCTTCAAAAAAGGTGCAAAGTGATTTACGCTTTCAAGTCAGCAAACAGCAAATGAAAACCTTTTTTTTCCTACATGTTTGCTTTGTATGCAGATCATACTCTAATAACCATAATGTACAAATTAACAGATGGAGAATAAGCAAATGTAAACATTCAAAACATGCAAAGTGATTTTCTAAATCTGAAACTGGCTTCAGATGCAGTTTTTGCCCGTCTTTTAGTACTCCTTATAGTTAGGTACATTTTTCTGCCAAAAAGTAAGCATTGGTGTAACAGCAGATGATGGAGAGATATTCTGGGTACATGTAAATTGATTTGGACTTTCAAAAAGTCCCATAGTAGAATAATATTACCGATAATAAAGAAATAATAAAGGTATACACATACTGGCATAAATAAACGCAGCAGAAGAGCAAAATGACAAACACTGCATCAAAGAGGCGCACACAGACTACAGAGATTGTCAGGAATCCAGTTTGTGTGGTCTGTTTTTGTTTCCTTTCCTCCTCCACCAGGTGGTGCCCCGTCCTCATTGGGCCTCCCTGCACACCTGCAACTTGTTGCCTCATTACCTGTGGAGTGTTCTTAAGCTGCTGACTGCCACTACCTTGGGTCCAGAGTGTTTGCTAGTTTTGGGTACTCTAGCCATGCTTAGTTTAGCAGAAGTAAGTAGCAGGAAGTCATTAGCAAACTGGATATTTCGGACCTTCTCTCCCCTGGAAGGATCTTCTGAGAACCAAACTGAGCTGAGGATTCAAGTTTGTGGTTTGGATCAACTTTTCCCCCCAAGGATTGTCTGGGGCTTCTCTCTGAGCAGGGGATTCATCTCCACAATAACCCGTTCAAATACCGCAGGAAATCTAAGTGGCAGTCAGCTTCTCCATTGACCAAGGAACAACCGCAGTCTGGGTAAACCCTGTCCGCCCTCCATCAACACGACAATCAATGGAACATCCCACACAGACTGGATTCATAAAAGACACCTTTTTCTGGAAACGTGAGTCTGCAACCTATTCCTCCTCTTCAAGTCAAAGATTCTAATTTCCCACTGAGCCTGAACTAACCGCAGTGTCTTCCCCTCACCTTCCAGTTCCGGTTTGACGGTGTTCAGAGCAGCACTGGACTCATCTCATTATACTAAATAAACCTGTTAAACTTTTCCCTGGTCTCTCTGTTTGGTCTTCTGCTTTTGGGTCAGATCTTTCATTAAATAATGACAGAGATAATAGTCTATGAAGCTATAACACCTTTTTTTTTTTCTCCAAAGGCAAAGTTCACATCTACTCTAATGACTCAAAACCAGAATCTTTCCACTCTAGGACCCAAAAATTTATGCCAGATTACCTTTGGAGATACACTTTAGTTATACTCTGTGTAGAGATCCCTTAGTTTGACAGGCTTGCTTTCCATCCAAAATATTATTGGTTCTTGTGATTTCAAAATGTATTTTGTATGAATGAAAGCAAATGCAAAACAAAATATATTCATGTATTTTCATACACATATGAACCACAACTATACACGAAGGAACACTAGAAAACTTTAGCAAAATGAGAAAACATTCAAAGTAAGTCTCTCTTATTAGAAAGAAGGGAATCTGGATAATTTAGAGCTGAACTATAACACAACAGAAATTACATGATAATCTAACCTTATTTTGATGCAACAATTGGCTCATAAAATTTTTCTTTCTAAATGTGAAGTGAAAACAATCTCACTTGTGTTAATTGGCGTCTGACTGAGAAACCTTGGCTACAGCAACAGCTCATGGGACATGATCTGGCTGAGGCGAGATGAACTGCAGGACAGATGTTGATGTGCTATGAGCTCAATGATCATTTTTATAAATGAGCTGTGCTTTTTTGACAGTCAACTTAAGCTGTACGCTTTAATCTGTTTCTCTTTAAAAATACTCAAACATAATGAGGACATTAAATGTAAATTTTAATAAGTTTGTGTCTAAAAACATGTAGTCATATAACACAGGCAAAACAACCCACAAATCACCAAACATGCAGGAAAATATCATGTTCTGTTTTAATGTGACTTGGATCATTTCTGAGACAAGGTTAGTTGTTTTGGAAATTCAAAACGAGACATGAAAACTGTGGGGGGAATTCTGTGGCACAGGGCCTGATAAAATAACAGATAAAGAAATTAGGGCCTCTACACTGGGGCTATTGTTTATTCATATATACGGAGCCTACAAACAGAAAAGACAAAGTGCGGATGGGATGACAATCCTTCCACAATCATAGAATCATAGTATTTTAACACCCTGTTATTTTGCAAGTTCTCCCACTTAGAAATCATGGAGGGGTCTGAAATTGCATGTCCAGGTAAAGGTGCATGTCCACTGTGAGAGACATAATCTAAAAACAAATCCAGAAATCCCAATATATGTTTTTTTAACTATTTATTTGTATGATACAGCTCCAAATAAATATCTGAACACCTGAGAAAATCAATGTTAATATTTGGTACAGTAGCTTTTTTTTGCAATTATAGAAGTCAAACGTTTCCTGTAGTTTTTCACCAGGTTTGCACACACTGCGGGAGGGATTCTGGACCACTCCACACAGATCTATTCTAGATCAGGCAGGATTTTGGGCTGTAGCTGAGAAACACAGAGTTGGAACTCTTTAAAAAGATTCTCTATTGGGTTTAGGTCTGGAGACTGGCTAGTCCACACCAGAACCTTGATACTGTATGCTTCTTCCAGAGCCACTCCTTGGTTATCCTGGCTGTGTACTTTGGGTCATTGTCATGTTTGAGGACCCAGCCTCCGCCCATCTTCAAGGCCCTAAGGAAGGAGGTTGTTCCCCAAAATCTCCCAATACACGGCCACGGTCATCCTCTCCTTAATACAGTGCAGTCGCCCTGTCCCATGTGCAGAAATACACCCTCATGCTTCATTGTAGGGATGGTGTTCTTGGGATGGTACTCATCATTCTTCTTCCTCCAAACATGATTAGTGGAAATATGATAAAAAAGTTCTAGTTTGGTCTTACTTTCTCCCAGGACTCCTCTGGATCATCCAAATGCTTATTGGCAAAATTAAAACGCACCTTGACATGAGCTGGTTTAAGCAGGGTAACCTTCCTACCATGCATGATTTCAAACCATGACGTCTTACCAACAGTAACCCCGGAAACGATGGTCCCAGCTCTTTTCAGGTCATTAACCAGCTCCTCCTGTGAAGTTCTGGGCTGCTTTCTCACCTTCCTTTGGATAGCCAGATAGTTCCTTTAAGAAGACTTTTTACAAAATCAAATCGAACTTGAGGAGTTCTGGATAGAGCTTACTGACAGATGAAAATGTTTTTTTTATCTTGAATGCAAAATGTTTTTTTACATATCTTTTTTGCAATTTTGGTATAATTACTGCTCTAATTGGGTTGTTCTGTCAGCTAAAGGCATGTTTTAGAGTCTCTATGTATACTCCAGGTAACGATTGACCGGTTACTAAATTAGTTGATGATTAATTTAATAATCGATGAATTGTTTCAGCCCTAAAAAATCATATATTGTGATTTCTTCATTTTTATTTGGTCTCCCTCACAGTGGTCATGCACCTACGATGAGAATGTCGCTCCTCTCCATGATTTCTAAGACCTTGCAAAATAGCAGGCGGTTCAAACACTTATTTTCCTCACTTAATAAGATGGGGATGTGGGATATCAGATTTGATCAGTTTCCAGTTTCCCAACTTTTCACAGCTATTGGGTTTCTTTGGTCAGAGCCGCTGTGGGCTTAGTGAAAGCAAAGTTATGATAGAGGTGGTGGAGGCTCATTAGTGCAGGAATGTGGACCAACTGACGGGGGAAGGTGCAGAGGGTGAGGTGCGTGCTGACCGCTCTGCTCCTGCAGACGTATCGAGAGGGGGTCCGCCGTCAGACAGGAGTCCTGATCCACGCTAAGAAACAGGGACGGATTAACAAATATAACATGAAATAAGGTGAATCACCTGATTAAACTTCGCTAAATAATGCTATAGGTTAATTCTGGTGAGCTACATTGTTCAGACATTCCATAGCTTTCACATTAGGAAGAATCCAACGAGATCTACATCGTAGTCTTCCATAGACTTTGCAGCAGCTAATCAGAATGAATCAGAATGATCTTTCCATCAGACCGGTTAGTTCCTCATGCTGTCAAATCACATGTACCAGTAGGCATACCTAATTATCCCACATCTCATGCCAAGCTGACCTACCAGCATGAGAACAGGCAACACAATTTAGAGCGGCATTAATTAAGGATACAGAGTATTTAACGCATGCTTTGAGCTTTGACCTCTAAAGTGCAGTCAAGTTTTAGGTCAAAAAGCACACAGCTCAATCTGCGCAATGAGAGGAAGAAAGCCTGCATGCTGCGGGGAGCTCTATTAGATCAGCCACAGCAGCCTTTAACAGTTAACCTCCCCTGACAGGCTGTGAGGACAAATCCCAGCACAAAATGCACTGCGCTTTGAACAACGGATGTTTCTACAACCAGCAACCTGTTGAATCTGCAGCCTTTTTTAGGCAATCAGTGATATCTTCTATCAGAGTTACACCTGCTGAGAATCTCAGACAGTTATGGTAGCAGTACAGAAACTGTTTAAAGTTGCTGCCTAAGGTTTGCGTTGTCTGTTCCCAACGCAGTGCTGTACAATGAAAGATATGCTGGTGAAGATTCTCAGTCATCCAGGTGATAGTCATTCCAAAAAAGGTTGAAAAAAAGTA